>NC_048232.1:28800788-28809346 GCF_002007445.2 Ailuropoda melanoleuca | reverse complement strand
AAACTTTACATCGGAATCTGGGGATGTACTGTATGGTGATTAACATAATATAATAAAATAAATTTAAAAAAAGATGAAATCTTATCATTTACTATGACAGGGATGGAACTGGAGGGTATAATGCTAAGCAAAATAAGTAAATCAGAGAAAGACAATTATCATGTGATTTTACTCATATGTGGAATTTAAGAATGAAAACAGATGAACATAGGGGAAAGGAAGGAAAAATAAGAGGAAAACAGCAGGAGAGGCAAACCACAATAGACTCTTAACTATAGGAAACAAACTGAGGGCTGCTCAGTTGAGGGGAGGTGGGTAGGTTGATGGGGTAACTGGGTGATGGACATTAAGGAGGGCACTTGATGTAATGAGAACTGAGTGTTATATCAATGGATGAATAACAGTTCTATATCAAACTAATGCTACACTATATGTTAACTAATTGAATTTAAATACGTCATAGATAAATATGACTGTGCATGTGAATATGTATGTATATTTGTGCACATGTATGTGTAGAAATGAGTATGTGTGTATATGTATACATATATGCATATGTGTATATGCTTATGTATATGTGTGTATATGTATAATTCTGAGGAGAGTCCGACTCCAGGCCATAATTCTGTGTGATCTTTCAGACCCAATGATCAATAACTACAAAGGCTTTATCTGGCAGTTGTCAAGGGGAAAATATCACATCTCATACTACAATTGATGTGCAGCCAAGGTACTGTAGACATTGGAGGCAATTGTAGTAATGGGGCAAGGTCCATTTGGGTTGTCCATATCTGCATTCTAGCTCAGGCACATCCATTTGGAAATGTCTGTATGAGGCAGGGGAGACCTCAGTTGAGGCATTATATTGTTCAGGCACTTCTACCAAGACCATCTTATTGGATGGGCCTTCAAACCCTTTCTCTTGTTAAACTTATTAAGTGAAAGTGGTACCTTGTGAGGTATTACTACAGATCCCCTATTTCAGAGTTGCTGACAGTGGCCACTTTGCCTAAAGTGGGGGAGGAAAATGGGAAGGAATATAAAAAGATGTAAAAACTGAGACCACCTGCATCTTCAGCTGGGCACTATTTGGGCTCTGACAGTTTTGGCCCACACATGATGAGTTCCTGGCACTAAAAACATGTATGACTATCTTTCTAGAGAGTATGATATCCTGGAGAACCATCCTGGTGACCTCCTGGGTAAACAATTAGCAAGTGATAACAACAGATGACAAGATTGCTGACCAGACTCAGATTTCTAGATTCACTTGTGTCAATCATGTTGATTATCAAGCTCAATCAAACCTCTTCATAAGATCATGTGAATCCATCCACAATGCAATCCATAGCTTAACTGATCAATTTTAGGACATGGTAAAAGTGTGTGTGGCCTACATAAAAAACATTGCCAATGGAGAGAATGTCATGAAAATGGCAACTCTGCTGAATAATCCAGGCAATGGCCTTACAGAAGTCATCCTTGGATCTGGTTACCAAACAATGGGGTCTCTCAAAGGAACAAATTGGTGGGCTCTCTACCAACAACTCATAGTTAGTCATGAGCCATGAGGTTCCCATAAAGCACTAAGGTCTATATAGTGATGGCTACTAAGACTAATACAAGTGCTATTCCCTCCAAATATCCCAGTGAATCTTGAGACTTGGGGACTTTGCTTCCTTGATGAAGGAGATAATCTTGTAAAACTTTAGTGAGTGAGAGACGCTCCCCACTTTTACCCAGACCTCTAAGCTTTCAGAAATGAATATGACTAAAGGTTAGACATAGCCAAGAGTTCAAAGGTCAGAGTTCAAAGTAGTAAAAAATTACATTTCTTGGGCCTTTTGGATACTGGTGAACAAATTCCTGTGACCCTATAATCCCTGACGTAGGATAAGGAAAAAACAGAAAATTCTCTGAATGGTCTGAAGCCACCAGGCCTCTTTTAAAGACCCAGGTATGGATGAATTTATTTGGACCATCCGCATTATTATGGCTTCTACTACTGAATATATTATTGGTACAAATGGACTTTCTATACCAACCAGCAATTGCATTAAACTTTGATTAGATTTGCTGAAGGTAGAGTATTTTGGTGGGGTATGTGGAAAATCATGACCTACCAAACTATTGACACCTAGCATCATTGTCTACCAAACACAATGTCAACAGCCTAGAGAATAAAAAGGAATAACTGCCCTCATAATTGAACGTTAAAAAGCCAAGAATGTCTATAAATTATTTCTCCATTTAATAGTTCCACTTGGCCTATTGCAAGACCTCTGAATTATAGACTTTAAATTGATTAGGGTTACATAAAGTGTCAGTGCTGCCTTTGTCATTGGTGGTACCTGACATTATGACAGTTATAGAGGCTACTGCCTAAAGTGAAGGAACTTGGTAGGTTACAGTTGACATCACAAATGCCCTTTTTAACATACCTCTCCATGCAGATGATCAGGATTACTTTGTTGTATTTAGTATGAGTTGCATATACCACAAATGTCCTTCTACAACACTTCTTAAACTCCCTGTCTGTAATCAATGCATGTGTCAAGACCTGGAAAAAAGTCCCATTCCTAGAGGGAGTGCTATCTCTCCAATCTATTGATGAAATCATCCTGGTACATCATTATTACCAATAAGGTACAAGGACCTAAAACCAAAGTAAAATTTCTGGGTATGATCTATAAAAGGGCATAATGTATCATCCCAGAGAAACCAATTGTCATGCTTTTGGTCCTCTATGCCCCCAAAATAAAACTAATCTGAACAGTTAGTAAGACTACTGAGATACTGCCATACATTCACAAGGATCAGAGAGCACTCATCTATCAGGTTACCATAAAGACTGCTAGTTTTGGCTGGGGCTCTACTATACAGGATCACCAGGGGGTCCCCCAACTGACCATCTTAGATGCCCTTTTTCTGGACCCCTCTGATTTCCATTTATTGTTCCAGTTACAGCTATCAGTAACATCTGTTTTTGCATGCTGGAGCATATAGCAGAAGGCCACTACCATAGGTCACAAGGCACTCCTTGGGCTTTGGGTCTGCAATCTGCCAGTTGTCTAAAAAGTGCATACCCATTATGAGACAATTATTAGTCTGTTACACTTGATCTTAGCCAAAAGGCCGAGAAGCGATGACAATTATTGGTCTGTTATTGACCTTGGTGAAAACTGAAAGCATGACCTTGGTCATGTAATAATCTTCTGATAAGGAATTCCAACTAAAACATATTAATATATTTCCTTTTGTTCTCTAGTTATGTTAGGGTAGTCACAATTTTGGTGGTCAACGTTTAAAATTTCTATAAAATACATGCTCAAATATATATTCATGAACCAAAGGAAGTTCTCATGCATTTAATTTAAAACAATATAAAGTTATCTCTAACTATTATACTTACTACTGAGTATTTCTTCCATGGAAGTTTTTTGTTTTAATTGTACTTGGGTTTTTAACACTGAATCTTGATGTTTAAGCATAAGATTTTCATCTGGTATTTCATCAAGGGCTACATAAAGAGACAAATTAATAAGAAAATAGATCTACCATGAAACCTCTAGATTTCAAATTTATAACAAGTGAATAGCAACATTTTCTCACATTCTTATAAAGTCATAAATAAATGATCATAATACTAGATCTAATATGAAAATACTGAGAACATTTTTAACAGGTTTGTATTGAAGTTGTCTCTATTTTATAAATGTTCCAGGAACCAAGTATGTTTATGTTAGACTCTAATTTTGTCAAGTTATTTATACTTTAGATTAGTACATATTCATATACCAATCAATGAAAATGCATATGCACAAGGTTAGTCAATATAGCCTTATTTGTAATTGCAAAATATTCAAAATCTTCTAAGTATTCAAAAATAGGAGATTGGTTGAGTAAACTGATGTATATACTATAAACAATAGTATCTTCCACAAAACATGCAAGTCAAACCATTATACTATACACCTTAAATTTATACAATGATGTATGCCGATATTTTTCAATAAAACTGGAAAAATTGTATAGTACCAATTATGAAAAATTATGATGTGTATATGTGGGTGTATAAATATATAATATGTATAGTATATAGGGGATATAATGTGGTACAAATAACTACATATAATGATATATTCCTCTTCTATCTGAGCTAATACCAACCCTTGCCTGATATCATTTTATGAGGAAATGAAACATTGATTGAAGCCTTGGTAGAGCTAGTGCCGTTTCATGTTTAGACTCCTGCTTATATCATTTCAGTAAGTGAATAAAGGCTTAATTTTTACTTTTGATTGGCTTGTTTTCTTAAGTGACCTCCTTCGCACCTGGGAGCTTTCTCCTGGTGACAATTGATTACAAGCAGGTGGCTCAATTAAGCACAATGTCTTTCTGGAAAAGTAAAAAGCATGAAGATCCTATGTTTGAGAGGTAACAGCGGTGCTTTTCTTAACCCCAGACTCTATTGGTCAAAATGCCTGGTGGGTCAAATTAGAGATCCAACAGGGGTCCTGAGAAATGTAGGAAAGCAATTCCTTGGCTAATGCTATTGTCCTCTAATGATAGGATGAAAAATTGTCACATACTCTGTAAACTAAGTTGCACCCAATGTTTGTTGCTAGCTCTAATGAGGTCCTAGACAATGAAAGACAGCCCACAACAGAGCAAGTTATTGAGACTTGTGGTTTAATTAAATGAATATAGAATTATTTGAAGTTACTTTGTCCAGTGACCTAAAAAGAGCTTAGGCTTGGGTTGCTTGCTCAAATGATGAAGAAGGTAATCTTCTTAAACTTAATGAGGGTCAGTGGTACTTAGTGGGGGTACACCACTATAGCACTCTCCTTCAGAATATTCTGACCACAGAAAACTTGATCAAGGAGGCTGAGGGGAACACCCAACTTGTTCTTCTTCCTCAGTTGGGTGCTATTTGGGCTCTGACAGCTTTGGCCCATCCATGATGTGTTCCCTATGACTAAAATACCTGCTTGGACCACTCCCGCAGAGGCACCAGTAGCACTGAAAACTACACTGGCAGGCTCCTGGTTCTATATTGAGAGACAGAGAGGAGTGGATGGTAAGATCATTAACAAGACTCTAGGTTCATTAATGCCATCCCTGCTGGTTATTGAACTCAGCTAAACCTCCTCATAAGGTCAGGTCAATTTTTCAGTGACATAATCCAGATCATAACTGAAATTCTTGGGCAGGAAAAAAGCAATTGTCAGTATAATAAGGAGAGACCATCAGATAGAGTGACATGAAAATGGATAATCAGGCACATAGTCCTGGAAGATTTGGGTAAGAGCTTTCCCAGAGATCTCTGAGTCTGGTTACTAAACATGGAGTCAAAAGAAAAGATGAATGGGCTCTCCACTGAGAAACTCTTGGTTGAGGAGTATTTCATTAGGAGACAAACAGCAGCCCCCCTAGAGACTGCCCAGTGATGATCCCTCTATCTAAGACCAATGTTGTTTCTTCTCTCAGTGAATTATGAAATGAATCAAAAAGCACCATTAACTTTTACTCAAACTTTTTGGCCTAAAAAAAAAAAGACTATGAAATAACAATGTCCTTATGTCTACAGTGAGAAATGAAGGTTTTAGGCCAAAGTCAAAGTTTACAGTACACATGGGGAAGAGCTACATTTCCTGGGTCCTTTGAATAGTGGTGCACAGGTAACTGTAACCCCCAAAATCTCTGGAATAAAAATGAGGAGGAAATTGATAATACTCACTGACTGAAGCCACCACCACCAAGACCCTTACCCAGACTTGACTATGGGTGGGTCCCTTGGGGCTTCTACATATCGCCATTGTGATGGTGCCCACTCCTGAATGGATTATTGTTATAGATGTAATGTATTGCCTATATGCATCTCTGAATGCATCCTCTGAAGGGAACTGCTGCAGCTAGGACCATTTTAATGGGGCATGTAGAAGAGTAAACTTACCAGACTACCAGCACCCAGTGCTTTTGTCTCTCAAAAACAGTATCAATTTTCTTGGGGATAAAAAGAAATAATTGTTCTTATTGCTGTGCTTAAGGATGCCAAAGTCCACCATCTGGCTTTTGCACAAGGCCTTGAGTGCCTGAAAATAATTGTTTGTCGGTGGCTCAAATATGTAGTATAGCTTTTGGCACTGGCATTACCTGACATTATAACTGCCATAGAGGTAATCGCCCAACCTGATGAAAGTAGGTATGAAGTAATTCATATTTTAAATGTCCTTTTTTAGCATCCACATCCACACAGATGATCTGTATCAGTTTGTCTTATGTGTAGTGGGTTGCAATAAACATTTAATGTTCTTGTACAAGGCCATGAACATGAAAAAGTCCCACTCCTAGCTGGAGCACTATCCGTCCACTATATTGATGACATCTTCCACATGACCTAACAGGGACTTCATACCATGTTGACCCATATGGAATAACATGGATGGGTCATTAATACAGACAAGGGGACAGTGTGTTTCACTCCAGAGGAGTTCTAGTTATGCTCAGGCTCTTAGCTCCAATAAATGCAATGGATGCCCAGAAATTGGTGGGACTCTTCAGCTAATGGTGGTCACACATTCCCTATATAACTCTCTTGATCGTGACACCCATCAATTAGATTACCAAAAAGACGGCTACCTTGAGTGGGGCATAACAACAGAATGCCCTGAAGGTTCTCCAAATAGCCACTTAGGACACCCTTATCTTTGCCTCCTCTAATTTATTTTGAGTTATGGGTCTCAGCAGCCTCTGTATGCCCACTGAGGCATGTTGGAGGTGCCTGCTGGGCTTCTGGACCCAATATCCTGTAGTTAACTGAAAGTAAACACCCTTTGAAAGACTATTGACTAATTATTTGGCTTTAGTGGACACTGAGCTAAAGGGCCATGCATGAAATCATCTTATGATTAGACATCCCAAACAAAAGTTAAATGGTTTTTGTTTTGTTTTATGATTTCATATTTTCTTTTTTATTGTTATATTTTATAATAATATTTTTTATTATGTTAGCCACCGTACAGTACATCCCTGGTTTTTGATGTAAAGTTCAATGATTCATTAGCTGCCTATAACACCCAGTGCACCCTGCATACGTGCCCGCCTTAATACCCATCACCACCCTATCCCATTCCCCCACCCCCCCGAAGCCCTCAGTTTGTTTCTCAGAGTCCATAGTCTCTCATGCTTCATTCCCCCTTCATTACCCCCTTTATTTATCCCTTTCTTCTCCTACTGATCTTCCTAGTACTTATGTTTCTTAGATGAGAGAAACCACATGATAATTGTCTTTCTCTGCTTGACTTATTTCATTTAGCATTATCTCCTCCAAGGCCATGCATGTTGCAGCAAATGTTGAGAAATCGTTCTTTTTGAGAGCTAATATTCCATTGTATATATGGACCACAGCTTCTTAATCCAGTCATCTGTTGAAGGGCATCTCGGCTCCTTCCATGATTTGGCTATTGTGGACAATGCAGCTATGAACATTGGGGTGCATATGGCCCTTCTCTTTACTACGTCTGTATCTTTGGGGTAAACACCCAGTAGTGCAATTGCTGGGTCATAGGGTAGCTCTATTTTTAACTTTTTAATGGACCTCCACACTGTTTTCCAGAGTGGCTGTACCAAATTGCATTCCCAATAACTGTGTAAGAGGGATCCCCTTTCTCCACATCCTCTCCATCATTTGTTGTTTCTTGCCTTGTAAATTTTTGCTATTCTAACTGGCATGAGGTGGTATCTCAGTGTGGTTTTGATTTGAATTTCCCTGATGGCTATTGATGTTGAACCATTTTTTCATGTGTCTGTTAGCCATTTGTATGTCTTCATTGGAAAAATGTCTATTCATATCTTCTGCCCATTTTTTGATTTGTTTATTTGTTTCTTGTGTATTGAGTTTGAGAAGTTCTTTGTAGATCTTGGATACCAGTCTTTTATCTGTAGTATCATTTGTAAATATCTTCTCCAATTCCATGGGCTGCCTCTTAGTTTTTTTGACTGTTTCCTTAGCTGTGCAAAAGCTTTTTATCTTGATGAAGTCCCACAAGTTCATTTTTTCTTTTGTTTCCCTTGCCTTTGGAGATGTGTCATGAAGAAGGTTTCTGTGGCTGATGTCGTAGAGGTTGCTGCCAATGCTCTCCTCTAGGATTTTGATGGATTCCTGTTTCACATCGAGGTCTTTCATCCATTTGAAGTTTATTGTGTATGGAGTGAGAGAGTGGTCAAGTTTCATTCTTTTGCATGTAGCTGTCCAATTTTCCCAGCACCATTTATTGAAGAGACTGTCTTTTTTCCACCGGATGTTTTTTCCTGCTTTATCAAAGATTAGTTGCCCAAAGAGCCGAGGGTCCATTTCTGGGTTCTCTATTCTGTTCCATTGGTCGATGTGTCTGTTTTTGTGCCAGTACCATGCTGTCTTTGTGATCACAGCTTTGTAGTACAGCTCGAAATCCGGCATNCACAGCTTGAAATCCGGCAACTTGATGCCCCCAGCTTTGTTTTTCCTTTTCAACAATTCCTTGGCAATTCAGGGCCTTTTCTGGTTCCACACA
>NC_048232.1:28778068-28800688 GCF_002007445.2 Ailuropoda melanoleuca | reverse complement strand
TCAGTCTCATTGTTCGTGTATAGAAATGCAACTGATTTCTGAGCATTGATTTTGTATTCTGCCACATTACTTAATTGCCCTATAACTTCTAGTAATTTGGGGGTGGAGTCTTTTGGGTTTTCAATATAGAGTATCATGTCATCTGCAAAGGGAGACAGTTTGACTTCCTCTTTGCCAATTTGAATACTTTTTATGCCTTTTTGTTGTCTGATTGCTGTTGCAAGGACTTCTACTACTATGTTCAACAATAACNTACTTTTTATGCCTTTTTGTTGTCTGATTGCTGTTGCAAGGACTTCTACTACTATGTTCAACAATAACGGCAAGAGTGGGCATCCTTGTCATGTTCCTGATCTTAAGGGAAAGGCTTCCAGCTTTTCCCCATTGAGAATATTTGCTGTAGGCTTTTCATAGATGGTTTTTATGAAATTGGGGAAAGCTTTTCCCCATTGAGAATATTTGCTGTAGGCTTTTCATAGATGGTTTTTATGAAATTGGGGAAAGTACCCTCAATCCCTACACTCTGAAGGGTTTTAATCAGGAAAGGATGCTGTATTTTGTCAAATGCTTTTTCTGCATCTATTGAGAGGATCATATAATTTTTGGCTTTTTTCTTGTTGATATGGTCTATCACACTGATCAATTTGTGATTATTGAACCACACTTGCATCCCAGGATGAGTCCCACTTGGTCATGATGGATAGTCCTTTTAATGGTTGGATCCTATTAGATAGGATCTTGTTGAGTATTTTGGCATCCTTATTCATGAAAGATATCGGTCCGTAATTCTTTTTTTAAATGTTTTTTTTATTATATTATGTTAGTCACAATACAGTACATCCCTGGTTTTTGATGTAAAATTCGATGATTCATTAGTTGCGTATATCACCCAGTGCACCATGCAATACATGCCCTCCTTACTACCCATCACCAGTCTATTTCATTCCCCCAGCCCCCTCCCCTCTGAAGCCCTCAGTTTATTTCTCTAGTCCATAGTCTCTCATGCTTCATTCACCCTTCTGATTACCCCCCTTTCTTTATCCCTTTCTTCTCCTACTGATCTTCCTAGTTCTTATGTTCCATAGATGAGAGAAATCATATGATAATTGTCTTTCTCTGCTTGACTTATTTCACTTAGCATTATTTCCTCCAGTGCCGTCCATGTTGCAGCAAATGCAATTGTCCTTTTTGATGGTGTCTTTGCCTGGTTTGGGGATCAAGGTGATACTGGCCTCATAGAATGAGTTGGTAGCTTTCCTTCTGTTTCTATTTTTTGAAATAAATTTAGAGAAATAGGTATTATTTCTTCTTTGAATGTTTGGTAGAATTCCCCAGGAATCCATCAGGCCCTGGCATTTTTTTTGGAAGGTTTTTAATCACTTTTTCAATCTCTTCATAATTAATTGGCCTGTTTAAAAAATCAATTTCTTCCTGTTTCATTCTTGGTAGTTTATAGGTCTCCAGGAAGGCCTCCATCTCTTTCAGATTGCTTAATTTGTTGGCATAAAGCTGTTGATAAATGTTTCTAATAATCCTTTCTATTTCCTTGGTGTTAGTCATGATCTCTCCCCTTTCATTCATGATTTTATTAATTTGGGTCCTTTCTCTATTCTTTTGAATAAGTCTGACCAGTAGCTTATTGATCTTATTTATTCTTTCAAAGAACCAGCTTCTAGGTTTGTTGATCTGCTGTACTCTGCTCGTTTCTAATTCATTGATCTCTGCTCTAATCTTGATCAACTGCCTTCTCATGCATGGGTTAGGCCTGTTCTTCTGTTTCAGCTCCAGCTTCTTGAGGTAAGAATATAAAAACTGCATTTTAGATTTTTCCGTTCTTTTGAATGAGGTTTGGATGGCTATGTATTTTCCCCTTAGGACTGCCTTTGCAGTGTCCCATAGGTTTTGGACCGATGTGTTTTCATTCTCACTGGTCTCCAAAAATTGCTTAATCTCCTTTTTAATTCACTGATTTACCCATTCTTTTTTTTTTAAGATTTTATTTATTTATTTGACAGAGATAGACACAGCCAGCAAGAGAGGGAACACAAGCAGGGGAAGTGGGAGAGGAAGAAGCAGGCTCACAGCAGAGGATCCTGATGTGGGGCTCGATCCCATAATGCCGGGATCACGCCCTGAGCCGAAGGCAGATGCTTAACCGCTATGCCACC
Source organism: Ailuropoda melanoleuca (assembly GCF_002007445.2). NCBI lineage: Eukaryota > Metazoa > Chordata > Mammalia > Carnivora > Ursidae > Ailuropoda > Ailuropoda melanoleuca. The sequence goes on along the minus strand of NC_048232.1, from coordinate 28,798,520 downwards.
CAGGCGCCCCTACCCAATCATTCTTGAGAAGGATTGTTCTTAGTTTCCAAGTGGTTGAGTTTCTTCCAAATTTTTCCTTGTGATTGAGTTCCAGTTTCAAAGCATTGTGATCTGAGAATATGCAGGGAATAATCTCAGTCTCTTGGTATTGTTTGAGACCTGTTTTGTGACCCAGAGCATGGTCTATTCTTGAGAATGTTCCATGTGCATTTGAAAAGAATGAGTATTCTTTTGTTCTGGGGTGTAGTGTTCTATATATAACCATGCGGTCCAACTCGTCTAGTATGGCATTCAAAGCTCTTGTTTCTTTGTTGATTTTCTGCTTAGGTGATCTGTCTATTGCTGAGAGTGGAGTGTTGAGGTCCCCTATATAAATGTCTTAGTACCTATATGTCTCTTTATTCTGGTTAAGAGTCGGCTTGAGTATCTTGCTGCTCGCATGTTGGGGGCATAGATATTTATAATTGTCATATCCACTTGTTGGATACAAAATTTAAGAATAATATAGTATCCTTCTGTATCTCTAACTATAGTCTTTAGATTAAAATCTAATCTGTCTGATATGAGAATTGCTACCCCAGCTTTCTTTTGAGGTCTATTGGCATGAAAGATGGTATTCTATCCTTTCACTTTCAGTCTGGATGTATCTTTAAGTTCAAAATGAGTCTCTTGTAGACAGCATATGGATGGGCCATGTCTTTTAATCCAATGTGCAACCCTGTGGCATTTTATGGGAGCATTTAGGCCATTTACATTGAGACTGATTATTGAGAGATATGATTTTAATGATGCCATGTTGCCAGTAAAGTCTTTGTTTTTATAGATTGTGACTTTCTGTTCTGTATCACTCTTGGGCCCTTTTTAATTTTATAGGACCCCCCCCTTAATATCTCCTGTAGGGCTGGTTTCGTGGTTACAAAATTGGTCAGTGACTGGCGATTCTGGAAGGTCTTTATCTCTCCATCAATTCCGAATGACAGCCATGCTGGATAAAGGATCCTTGGTTGCATGTTTTTCTCTGATAGAGCTTTAAAAATGCCCCCCCCAACCGTTTCTCTCGTTCCAGGTCTGTGTAGACAGGTCTGATGTAATTCTGATACCTTTGCCTTGGAGACATGAGGAATTTCTTTGACCTGGCCACTTTCGATACTGTATCCTTGGATCTAATATTTGCGAATTACACTATGACGTGACGTGGTGTAGGTTTGTCATGGTTGAGCTTGGGAGGGGTCCTCTCTGCCTCTTGGACACGAATGCTTGTTTCGTTTGCTAGATTAGGGAAGTTTTCAGCTACAATTTGTTCAAATATCTCTTCTAGACCTCTGTTTTTCTCCACCCCCTCGGGGATGCCAATGTTTCTGACACTGGAACGTTTCATTGAATCAGTAATCTCCCGTAATCTACATTCTTGAGATTGGATTTTTTTTTAAAGATTTTATTTATTTGACAGAGAGACAGCCAGTGAGAGAGGGAGCACAGCAGGGGGAGTGTGAAGAGGAAGAAGCAGGCTCCTAGCGGAGGAGCCTGATGTGGGCTCAATCCCAGAACGCCGGGATCACGCCCTGAGCCGAAGGCAGATGCTTAATGACTGCACCACCCAGGTGCCCCAAGATTGGATTTTTTTGAGCCAAGTTTCTGTTAGCTTTCTCTTCTACTAACCCATTCTCCAATTTGCCTATTCGTTCTTCTGCCTCATTCACCCTGGCCATCAGAGCATCTAGTTTTGACTGCATTTGATTCATAGTATTTTTAATTGCTGCCAGATTCGCTCTCATTTCCGCCCTTAGAGATTCTATATTCTCGTTAATATATTTGCAAAGGACACTACAGATAAGGGACTGGTATCCAAGATCTACAAAGAACTTCTCAAAGTCAATACACAAGAAACAAATAAACAAATCAAAAAAATGGGCAGAAGATATGAACAGACACTTTTCCAATGAAGACATACAAATGGCTAACAGACACATGAAAAAATGTTCAAAATCTTTAGCCATCAGGGAAATTCAAATCAAAACCACACTGAGATACCACCTTATGCCAGTTAGAATGGCAAAAATAGACAAGGCAAGAAACAATTGTTGGAGAGGATGTGGAGAAAGGAGATCCCTTAGTTGAGTACATATCTGATAAGATTTGTTACCTTTGAGGTGACAAAGAAGGGGAAATAAGGGAAAAAAAAGAGAAAAATATAGAGACACTTACCTTTACAAAATGAAACACAGGAATGATAAACCAGAAAACAACTTACTTAAAACAGGAGGGATAAACTGAGGAATGCAGGAGTGAGGCTTCAGGAAAAAATGCTTTCTCTCTCTTAAATATTTTTATTTTTGGAAGTAGGCTAATATTTCTACATATTCCAAAAAAGATTATATTAACAAAAGTAAGAATAGGTTACTAAAAATGAAAGCAACTTAAGAAATGAAGTACTGCATGGTGACTAACATAACATAATAAAAAAAAATTAGCCAACTCAAAATGAATAAAAGGGACTAATTTAGTTACTCATGATACAGTAATATATTCTCAGTCTTGGGTAACAGAAATAAAATTATAAAATCTTTTGTTTTTCTGACAGTATCAGCTAATCAATTCTAAAATAATTTTAGGTTCTTATAGAATTGAGGAAATGAGTAAATATAAATACATTGATTATATATGTGTGTGTATATGTGTACACACACACACATACACATATATATACATACACATATACACACACATATACACACACGTGCATACATATATATGTATATATATTCATGCACACATATAACTACATACACATAAGTACACAGTACACCAGTACAAGTGGGAACCATTAGTTTTCAGATCTTGGCTTCTAATAACATTTCCCATTTGAAAAAACAAAGGCTTCTAGGACAAAACGACTGATTCCACCTATGAGGCAAGAAATGTTCAAGATTGGCATAGAACATCTTGTCATATTAAATAGGGAATTTCTCAATGTCTAGGGTCATGTCTTAAGTTTAGAGTAATTATCTTGAGTAAATTCCTACTAGTCAATGCTAGAACAATTTTAGAGCTAAAAAAAAAAAGAATAGTATAAGCTATAAAACCATTGGGAAAATGAGAATCTATGAATTCATATCAATAATTTAAAAAAAGAAAAAATATATGAGTGAGGGTAAGGTCCTTGCTTTCAAAAATGTCAGGTACCAATTGGATAAATGTAGAAATGGTAATAGAGTTAGCAAATCATATTAGATCCTTCAAAGTAGAAACTAGTTCAGAAAAGAATTATGAACACATCCAAAAACTGGAAATTTTTAAATTTAAATTCAATAATTAACATACAGTATATTATCAGTTTCAAAAGCAGAGATTAGTGATTCATCAGTTCCATATAACACCCAGTGCTCACTACATCAAGTGCCCTTCTTGATGCCCATTACCTAGTTACTCTATCCTACCACCACTCTCCCCTCCAGCAACCCTGAGTTTGTTTCCTAGAGGTGAGAGTCTCTTATGGTTTTTCTCCCTTTCTGATTTTGTTTCATTTTATCCCCCCCCTTTCTCTGTGATTCTGTTTTGTTTCTTAAATTCCACATAAGTGAAATCATAATTGTCTTTCTCTGACTGACTTATTTCACTTAGCATAATACCCTCTAGTTCCATCCACATCATTGCAAATGGTAAGATTTCATTTTGGAGGGCTGAGTAATATTCTGTTGTATATATAAACCACATATTCTTTATCCATTCATCTGTCGATGGACATCTGGGCTCTTTCCATAGTTTGGCTGCTGTGGACACTGGTGCCATAAACATTGGGGTGTATGTGCCCTTTCAGATCACTACCTTTGCATCCTTTGGGTAAACACCTAGTAGTGCAATTGCTGGGTACCAGGGTAGCTCTATTTTTAACTTCTTGAGGAACCTCCATACTGTTTTCCAGAGTGGCTGTATTAGCTTGGCATTCCCAACAACAGTGTAAGAGGGTTCCTCTCTCTCCACATCCTTGCCAACACTTGTTGCTTCCTGACATTAATTTTTGCCATTCTAACTGGTGAACGGTGGTATCTTTGTGGTTTTCATTTGTATTTCCCTGATGCCATGTGATATGGAATATTTTTTCATGTGTCTGTTGGCCATTTGTATGTCTTCTTTGGAGACATGTCTGTTTGTGTCTTCTACCCATTTCTTGACTGGATTTTTTTGTTTTTTGGATGTTGAGTGTGATAACTTCTTTACAGATTTTGGATACTAACCAAAATCTGATAAGACATTTGCAAATATCTTCTCCCATTCTGTTGGCTATCTTTTGGTTTCACTGACTGTTTCCTTTGCTGTGAAAAAAAGCTTTTTATTTTGATGAAATCCAGTAGTTCATTTTTGCTTTTGTTTCCCTTGCCTCTGGAGACGTGTCTAGCAAGAAGTTGCTGTGGCTGAGGTCAAGGGATTTGCTGCCTGTATTCTTCTCTAGGATTTTGATGTTTTCTCTCTCACATTTAGGTCTTTCATCCATTTTGAGTCTATCTTTGTGTATGGTGTAAGAGAATGGTCCAGTTTCATTCTTCTGCATGTGGCTGTTCAATTTTCCCAACATAATTAATTGATGGGAATGTCTTTTTTCCATTGGATATTCTTTTCTGCTTTGTCAAAGATTAGTTGACCATAGAGTTGATGGTCCATTTCTAGGTTTTCTATTCTATTCAATAGATCTATGTGTCTGTTTTTGTGCCAGTACCATACTGTCTTGATGACTACAACTTTGTAATAGAGCTTGATGTCAGGGATTGTGATGCCACCAGCTTTGGTTTTCTTTTTCAACATTCCTTTGGCTATTTGGGGTCTTTTCTGGTTCCATATAAATTTTAGAATTGTTTGTTCTAGTTTTGTGAAAAATGTTCATGGTATTTTGATAGGGATTGCATTGAATGTGCAGATTGCTTTGGGTAGCATAGACATTTTAACAATATTTGTTCTTTCAATTCATTAGCATGGAATGTTTTTCCATTTCTTTGTGTCTTCCTCAATTTCTTTTACCAGTGTTCTATAGTTTTCAGAGTACAGATCTTTGACCTCTTTGGTTAGGTTTATTTCTAGGTATCTTATGATTTTGGTACAATGGGATTGATTCTTTGATTACTCTTTCTTCTGTCTCATTATTAGTGTATAGAAGTGCAACTGATTTATGTGCATTGATTTTATATCCGGCCATTTTGCTGAATTCCTGTATGAGTGTTAGCAATTTTGGGGTGGAGTCTTTAGGGTTTGTTTTTTTTTTTAAGATTTTATTTATTTGACAGAGAGAGAGACAGCCAGTGAGAGAGGGAACACAAGCAGGGGGAGTGGGAGAGGAAGAAGCAGGCTCTCAGCGGAGAAGCCTGATGGTGGGGCTCGATCCCAGGACTCTGGGATCATGCCCTGAGCCGAAGGCAGATGCTTAATGACTGAGCCACCCAGGCGCCCCTTTTTGGGTTTTCTACATACAGTATCATGTCATCTGCAAATAGTGGAAGTTTGAATTCTTCCTTGCTGATTTGGATGGCTTTTAATTCTTTTTGTTGTCTGATTGCTGAGGCTTGGACTTCCAGTACTATGTTGAACAACAGTGGTGAGAGTGGTGTTGTGTCCCTGACCTTAGGGGAAACACTCTCCTAAAACTAGGAAATTTTGATAGAGAATAGGATACTTGCATGACCTGAAAGTGTCTTCCTATAGATTACTTATTAGCTGCTAAGGAAAAAATAATAAGATAGAGGAATCAGAAAACACTTTGACCAATTGATCACAAATTAAAATCATAAATTTATGATAGATGTATGCAGTGTACCTCTGGTTGTGATAACCTAAGAACAGCAGAAAAACACAAAATGAGGAGACTTTCTTTAAAGATACATTATTGTTCAAAAAATGTAATGCCTTATAAGGCAAAGAAAACCTAAGGAAATATTTTAGATTAAAGAAGTCTAGAAATATAACAACTACATGAAATATGATACTAGACTGGATTGTGTATTGGAAGTAAAAATGTTATAAAGGATAATATTGGGTTAAATGACAAATGTTGGGTTATGAACAGTAGATTAGAAGAAAAATATTATAATGATCTTAAATTTACTGAAGTTGAAAACTATATTGTGACTATGTAGAAAATATGCTTAACCATAGGAGACATATGCTGAAAGGGCTATGATATACTCAACTAACTTTTAAATATTTCAGAAATAGTATAACATAACATATTATACTATATAAAAGAGAGCAAAAGGTAAAGAAAAAAAGCAAATGAGAAAAATGTTAACAGTAGATTATTCTAGATGAAGAGTATATATGTGTTCTTTCCACTGTTTTTTTAATCTTTCCGTAAATTTAAAATTATTCACAAATTAAAACCTTTTATGTCCAACTAATGAATCATTGAACACAACATCAAACTGAACTTAATAAAAAAACATAATGAATTTTAAAATCTTTTAAAAGTCATTTTTTAAATAATGAAGAGATAAAATGAATATGAGATAAAGTAACAAATATTGAACACAGGCAAACGTGGATAATAAGAGTCTCTGAAGAAGATGAATCAGGCCCTCCCATCAGGGAGTTCACAGGGGGAAGACTAATCCCCATAATGTTTGGCTTTAAAAACCAGAGGGGCTGAATTCTGTGAGTTCATAAAACTAGTGGTACTTCAAACTTAGAACTTTAAAAGTTGGCTGGATCAGTATTGGGCAAGCTGGGAGGGTTGAGTGATGGCTTGGTCACTGCACTTAAAAAGACAGTAATCTGCATGAAAAGGCAACATGAAAACAGCAGTTTACATGATATTATGCAGGTGGGTGGGGAGGGGCAAATTAGAGACCGATCTCTTCATACTGATTTCAGAGTGTGTTGGGGGACTTCTCCGAAAATGAGGAAGCTGTCAGGCACCATTTTCCTCCCCTCCCCCAGCATAAAACACAGCAATCTGTGAGAGGAGGAGCTCCACAGACACCTACTACTTAACACACTAGCAATGTGCCATGCCCATGAGTTATCCTGGTGACTAGCCCACTCCAAGCCTGCTAGCCCTGTAGAGCACCTTGCATATCCACCACACTAAGACTTGTGCCTACAGCTACTATTATGCGCTTCACCTAGCCATGTGCCTCCAGCAGCCATGGTATGCTATGTGTAACTGCATTCCTCCAGTCATCATCATGCACCATGCCTAACTGCCAGGACACAGCTGCTGCCAGGTTTCATGCCCAGATGCTGGGCCATGCTCAGCCACCACACTGTGCCCAGCCACATGCCCCAGCTACCAATATTTGCCAGGCCCAGATGCACCCACCCATTATTGCACATTGTGCCCATCCTCATGACCCTGACAGCCCCAGCACACAGCTGCAGAACTTTGGTAGGTCCTGCACAGCACTAGTGGGCCAGCACAAATTTTGCTAATACCACCACACCACTCCCAAGTTCCCTGGCAGGCTTATACCACCACTGCACTCCCAAATTCCAAGTCAGCTGGCCTGCCTGAGGTCCCACTAACATCACAGAGAACAAGTACAGCCCAAAACAAGCAAAGAGTCAGTGCAGAGGACTGGACTAAAAGAAAAAGTGACTCAGACACAACAGCAGGGCATAAGCAACACACATAGGATACTCTTGAAAAGTGCCAGGTTCTGAAGACACTGCATTGCAGGGCACTCCAAAACCACTTCCTCATAAAGTCACTACTTTCAAAAGCAGAAGACAAGGTTTTTGTTTCGTTTTGTTGGTTTTTTGGGGGGTGGGAGAGGAGGGAGTACATGTCTCTGACCTCTTTCATTAAGTTTCTTTGTAGATATTTTATTATTTTGGATGCAATTGTAAATTGTGTTGTTTTCTTAATTTCTCTTTCTACTACTTTGTTATTGGTGTATGGAAATGCTGCCAGTTTCTCATGTTAATTCTGTATCCTGCAACTACACTGAATTCATTTATCAGTTCTAGTAGATTTTTGATGGAACAATTAGTTCTCTACATGTAGTATCCTGTAATCTGCAAATAGTGACAGTTTAAATCTTTCTTTACCAATATGGATGCCTCTTATGTCCTTTTCTTATCTGATTGCTCTAGCTAGGATTTCCACTACTATGTTGAAAAAGTGGGGAGTGGACATCCTTCTCCTATTCCTGCTCTTAGTGGAAAAGCTCTCAGTTTTTCACCACTGAGTATGATGTTAGGCAACCTACAGAATGGGAGAAAATATTTGCAAATGACTTAACAGTTAAAGGACGAGTATCCAAAAATCTATGAACAACTTATCAAACTCAATACCCTAAAAACAAATAACCCAATCAAGAAATGGGCAGAAGACATGAACAGACATTTCTCCAAAGAAGACATCCAAATAGCCAACAGACACATGAAAAAATTCTCCATATCACTTGGCATCAGGGAAATGGAAATCCCAAACCACAATGAGATACTACCCTCACACCAGTCAGAATCACTAAAATTAACAAGTCAGGAAACAACAAATGTTGGCAAGGATGCAGATAAAGGGGATCCCTCTTATAATGTTGGTGGGATGCCAACTAGTGTAGCCACTCTGGAAAACAGTATGGAGTTTCCTCAAAAAGTTAAAAATATAGCTACCCTAGGACTCAGCTATTGCACTACTAGGTATTTACCAAAAGGATACAAATGTAGTGATCTGAAGGGACACATGCACCCCAATGTTTTATAGCAGCAATGTTCACAATAGCCAAACTATAGAAAGAGCCCAGATGTCCATCGACAGATGAATGGATAAGAGTATGTGCTAGATGTGCACAATGGAATATTACTCAGCAATCAAAAAGGATGAAATCCTACTATTTACAACGGCATAGCTGGAACTGGAGGGTATTTGCTAAGTGAAATAAGTCAGTCAGACAGAGAAAGACAAATACCATTGATTTCAGTCATATGTGGAATTTAAGAAACAAAACAGATGACTATAGGGGAAGGGAAGCACAAATAAAATAAGAGGAAAACAGAGAGGGAGACAAACCATAAGAGACTTTTAACTCCAGGAGACAAACTGAGGATGGCTGGAGGGGAGGTGGGTGGGAGGATGGGATAACTGGGTGATGGGCATTAAGGAGGCCACTTGATGTAATGAGCAGTGGGTGTTACATGCAACTGATTAATCACTAAATTCTACCCCTGAAACTAATAATCCACTATATGTTAACTAAATTGATTTAAATAAAAAATTAAAAGACAAATGAAGTTGCAGCAGCCCAGTGGATGACAAAAACCAAGGATGGCCACATAGAAAAGTGTAGGAAGCATTTTACCTTCATCACCCTATACCCAGGTGGCATAGCTCAGAGTCAAGAAGAATACCCTCACCTATTACTTTGCCTGCTCCCCCACAATTGGGGAAAAGGCATGGAGAACCCCAGCAGCATTCATCACATAAGATCCTAGCAGCACTTGCCAAACTATAGAGCCCCACATACTCTTTGCTGATGAAGACCCCAGCTAATGGAGCTGCATAAAACTCAAGCTGCTGAGCTCCCCAATAGCCAGAGCCAATGATGTGAATCCCATCAGAACCAATAGCACTGTGCAAAACCCAGACCAGCACCACTACAAGCCCCCTTAGATTCATTGTTGCCACATAGCCCCCAATTAGACAAATTAAAAAATAAAAAATAAAAGGCATTCAAATCAGGAAGTAAAATTATGCTTGCAGATGACATAATCACATATGTAGAAAACCCAAAAGACTCAACAAAGAAAATTTAGAAATAATAAAAGAATTCAATAAAGTTGCAGGTTATGAAATCAGCATACATACAAACCACTATCTGAAAAGAAAATATTCCCACTCACACTAGCAACAAAAAGAATAAAATTCTGAGAAATAAACTTAACCGAAAAGGTAAAAGACGTATACATGTTAATTATAAGATATTGGTAAAGAAAATTAAAGAAGACAAGAAGACACAGATAAATGGAGAGGGAATTGATTTTCATGGATTGGAAAAATTACTATTTTGAAAATATCCTTACTACCCCAAATGATTTACAGGCTCAATGCAAATCCTTCCCAAACCTAAATGGCATCCTTCACAGAAATAGAAAAGTGATCCTAAAATTCTTAAGGAACCACAAAAGATCCAAATAATTTTGAACATGGAGAACAAAGCCAAAGACAACACTCATCTTGATTTCAAAATATATTATGAAATTAAAGTAATCAAAACAGTATGGTATTGGCATAAAAAACATGTATAGGACAAAGAAAAAGAAGAGAGCCCAGAAATAAATCCACACATAGATTGCAAACCGTCTTTGACAAGGGCACCAGGAACATACAATGCAGAAAAGATAAGAGTCTTCAATAAGTGCTGTTGGAAATGGATACCTACATGCAGAAGAATCAAATTGGGCCCTTATCTGACACCAATACAAAAATCATCTTGAAATGGATTAAAGATTTAAATGTAAGACCACAAATCATAAAAATGCTAGAAGAAACATGAAGAAAAATTTTCTTGAAATTGATCTGGGCAATGATTTAATGGATATGATGCCAAAAGCACAAGCAACAAAGCAAAAATAGACAAATGAAATTGCATTTTAAAAACAGGTACTGCATAGCAAAGAAAACAATCAACAGAGCAAAAGTGCAGCCTACAGAATTGGAAAAAATATTTACAAACCATAAATCTCATATGTAGTAAATGTCTAATATATATATATATATATATAGATACAAATAACCTGATTTTTTAAAAGAGCAAAAGATCTGAATAGAAGACATCCACATGGCCAACAGATATATAAAAAGGCACTCAAACATCACTAGTCATCAGGGAAATCCAAATTAAACTACAATCAGATATCACCTTACACTTTTTAGGTTGGTTATTATTTAAAAAAGAAAAGCAAGTGTTGATGAAGATGTGGAGAAAATGGAATCATTATTCACCATTGGTGGAAATGTAAAATGGTGCAGCCACTACGGAAAACAATATGGATGTTCCTCAAAATTTAAAACTAGAACTACCATATGATCCTGTAATCCTACTTCTGGTTATTTATCCAATGGAAATCAATTCAGGATCTCAAAGAGATATATTCACAATCCAGTGTCACTGCAGCATTATTAGCAATAACCAAGATGTTAAATTAATATCCATCAACAGTGTATAAAGAAAATGTGATACACATACACACACACAACACTGAATATTATTCAGCCTTTCAAAAGTAGGAAATCTTATCATTCACAAAAATGTAGATGAATCTTGAGGACATTATGTTAAGTGAAATAAGCCAGTCACAGAAGGACAAATACTCCATTAATCTGCTTATATGAGGTATCAAAAGTAGTCAAGCTCATATAAGCAGAAAGTGAATGGTGGTTGAGGAAAAAGATGAGTCTCTGTTCAGTGTGAATAAAATTACAATTTTTCAGCATAAAAATGTTCTACAGATCTATTGTACAACCTTTTGCTTATAGTTAACAATACTGTATTACACCCTTAGGAATTTGTTAAAAGGGTAAATCTCATGTGTATTTTTTAACCACAGTAAAAAGTCAGTGAAGTTCTACTCCATACATCCAAAAGAGGGAGAGACATAAATATTTGGAGAATAGCACTAATGACTACTACATTAATATAAATGCAAAACTCTAAAATAAATATAATAAAATTAAGTAGTGTATTTAAATATGTACCATGTTCAAATAAAATTTAGTCCAATGCATAGACGGCTCGATAGTTCATTCATTATATTAATTAATAAAAGAGAAAAATCATATAAGAATCTCAATCCTAAAAGAGTTTGATTTTTCTTGATCTTACTGAACAAGGAATAAAAAAGAAACTTAAAAAAGGTTACCTAAATATTACACTTAATATAAAGCAGTAGAATCACTCCCATTAAAGTCAGGAATAAATAAGAGGTGCTTCCATAACTGCTATTATTTAACATTATACATTTCTCCGAAAATTATATATGGTGGACAATAAGCATATGAAAAGATGCTCAACACCAGTAATCATTACAGAAATTCAAATCAATATCACAATGAGATATCACCTCACACCCATAAGGATGACTACTATTAAAAGCATAATAAAAATAATTGCTGATGAGGATGTAGAAAAATTTGAACTCTAGCACACTGTTGGTGGGAAATGTAAAATGGTGGAGATGTAAACTTCTAGAAAACAGTATGGACAATGTTCAAAATATTAAAAAAGAGAACTATCATATGATGCAGCAATCCCACTTCTGGGTATAGACCAAAAGAACTGAAAGCAGGATGTCACAGAGATATTTGCAAACCTATGTTCATTGGCAGCATTATTCACAAAGGTTGGAAGCAAACCAAATGTCCATCAATGAATGGATAAATGACATGTGGTATATACATACAATGAAATATTACTCAGCATTAAAAATGAAGGAAATACTGTGACATACTACAACTTCGATGAACCCTGAGAACATTATATTAAGTGAAATAAACTAGTCACAGAAAGATAAATAGTATATGATTCCATTCATGTAAAGTATGTAACATAGTCAAATTCACAGAAATTAAAATTTGGTAACCCATGGTGGTTACTATGGGCTATGGAGAGGAGTAATGGGGAATTGTTGTTTAATGGATTTAGAATTTCAGTTTTGCAAGATGAGAAAGTTCTAGAAATCTGTTTCATAGCGAGGTGTAAATACTTAAAAACTACTAACTGTACACATAAAATGGTTAAATGGTAAATGTGGTAAACACATGTTATGTGTTTTGCTACAATTAAAACTTAAAAGATTCAAAAATTAAAAGAAAGAGTTCAGCAAAGTACTGGCTAATTTGCTATGAGAAGTTAAAAGGAGCATAAGATCCCAGATATTCCAAGGTTTATAAGGTTTAAAAAGAGGCTGCTTATTACCATATCAAATAAGTTGACATTAAAACACTCTTCAAGACAAACAAGAAACTGGTACTACACTTCTTTCCAACATGTTCTTTATGGCAGCTTGTGGATTTGGTGTTTGTCTTGAAGTGTGTTTTAATGTCAACTTATTTAATCTGGTAATAAACAGTCTCATTTTCAACCTCACAAGTACTAGAATGTCCAAGGTATTTATGTTCCTTTTAACTTCTGATTATAAACTAATCAGACTCAGAAAAACAAATATCATATGATATCATTCATTTGTGGAATCTAAAAAAAAAAAGATAATGCTGAAAGAAATTGAAGACAAAAATAAATGGAAAGGTACCCTCAGTTCTTTGATTAATATTGGGGAAATGTTCACATCACCCAAAGAAATCTACAGCTTCAATGCAATCCTACACAAAATTCCAATGGCATTTTTCACAGAAAAAGAAAAAAAAAACTGTCCTAGAATTTCACTGGAACTCCAGAATACCCTAAAACAATCTTGAGAAAAAAGAAAAAAATTTATAGGCATTATATTTCCTGATTTCAAACAATACTATAAAGCTGTAGTAATAAAACGGTATGGCCATGGCATAAAAAAAAATGCACACAGACAGTGGAACAGAATAGAGAACCCAGAAATATTTACCCATGGATATATGGTCAACCAATTTTTGGAAAGGATAATAACAACTTACAAAGAAAAAAGGACAGTTTTTTCAATAGGTGGAAAAATGGATACCCACTTGCAAAAGCATGAAACTGAACCCCCTGTCTTTTCACTACTCACAAAAATCAACTTGAAATGGGGTAAAGATTTAAATGTAAGACCCACAACCATTAATCTTCTAGAAGAAAACATAAGGGAAAACCCCTCGACATTGGTCTTACCAATGATTTCTTGAGTAAGACACCACAACTACATGCAACAAAAGTTAAAATAAACAAGTAGTTCTGTATCAAAATGAAGACCTCTAATCAGCAAAAGAAACAATCAATAAATTAAAAAGGAAACCTATAGAATGGGAGAAAATATTTCTAAACAACATATTTGATTCAGGCTTAATATCCAAACTATATAAAGAAGCCATACAACTCAATAGCAAAAAGGCAAATAATCCACATTAACAAATGGGCAAAGGAGCTAAATAGACATTTTCCCAAATACACACACACACACAGAGAGACACAGCACATCAACACATAAAAGTAATTAGAGAGGAGGAGAAGGGAGATGGCAACAGAGTAAGAGGATCTATGCTCGTTTCACACCCACAAACACTACTAGATAAATATCAACTCATCTTAAATATCCCAGAAATCAACCTGACGACTGACAGAGCAAACACCACAACTAAAGGGGGAGAAGAGGCCACATGGAAGAAGGTAGGAAGTGCAGAGACATGGTTTATGAGAGAAACAGATTAAGGGTGCTATGGAGGAGAGGGAGCTATGGTTTTGGCTAAAGGTGAGAGAGAGAGGAGCACAAAAGGGAATGCACAAGAGAACATTTACCCAAAATCATTGACCTGAGAAATGAGAGGGGCTGAATTTCATTGAGTTCTTGCAACCAGTGGAGTGTAAAGCCTAGAGTTTTAAAGGTCAGCAGGCTTGGCTGGAATAGAGCCCAGAGAGTGTTCCTGGAGAGAAGGCAGGCAAACAACCCAGGGGAAGACATCCTGGAAACAGTGATATGGAAAACACCTCAGGCACAGAGGGGAAAAATCATTCCCTCTTCCCAGAGTATATCCCTGAAAGGCAGTATTCACAGAAACTCATCTCTGGAAACAAAGATCACAGAAACTCCTCTCTGGGAACAAAGATGCTGGTTGGTGCCACTTCCTTCCCCCACCCCTCAGCATAAACACAGAACTACCTGTGGGAAGCAGCACAGTGCATTGTGGGCCAATCCCGCACAATACCAGCACAAATCACTGCCCACACCACGTCTCCTGACCAGAGAGTTCTGCAGGGCCTCAATTCTCATGAAAGTAGTGTTAGGTCCCATTTCACAAGCAGACCACAGCACACCTAGTTAAATCGACCACAGTCAGGCTAGAGAACACAAACTGCCCATAGCAGGCAAGGAGATCAATCCTCTGCAGATGACTGGACTGAAGAACAGAGCAGCCAAACACAACAGCACAGTGCACACAGCACACACCAGAGACACTCCCTGAAGCATGAGGCCCTGGACACTACCTGACCTCTTCTTCATAAGGCCATTACTTTCAGGAACAGGAGGCATAACTGGCTTTTTTAACAGAGAAAAAGGCAGAGACTTAGATGAAATGAGAAGACAGAGAAATTTATTGCAAATGAAATAAAAAGATAAGGTCACAGCCGGAAATCTAAGAAAAAAAAAAACAGATAAAAGTAGCATGCCTAATGGAGAATTTAAAGCACCAATCATAATGATGCTCACTGGGCTTAAGAAAAAATAGAAGATATTGGTAAGACCACAGATAAAAGAGCTTAAAAACAATGAATCAGAGTTGAAGAATGCAATAAATGAGGTTGGAAACAGGTTTGATGCAATGAGCAGCAGGCTGGAAGAAGCAAAGGAACGAACTAGTGATAATAGAAGACAAAATAATGGCTTTGGAAGTTTTAGTTCCTTTTCCTCTTTTTCTTTTTCTTTCTTTCTTTTTCTTTTCTTTTCTTTTTTTTTTTGGAATATTTTGAGGAGAACTGGCATTAACTCTTCTTTAAATGCTTGGTAGAATTTGTCTGTGAAGTCTTTGCTTAAGTAATGAAGTTGAACAAAAGAAAGAATGTGAAATACGAGAAAAGACTTAGGGAACTCAATGACTCCATCAAATGTAATAACATTCATTATTATAGGAGTCCCAGAAGAAGAGAAAAGGGGGCAGAAATATTATTTGAAGAAATAATAGCTGAAAACTTCCCTAATTGGGGGAAGAAAACAGACATCCAGATCCATGAGGCACAGAAAACTCCCATAAAAATCAACAAAAGCAGGCCAATGCCAAGATATATTGTACTTAAATTTGTAAAATAGATCAATAAAGAAAAAATATTAAAAGCAACAAGACAAAAGAAGCATGGAATATCTTTCAATTGCTTTGTGTCATCTTCAATTTCTTTCATCAGTGTTTTATAATTTTCAGAATATTGGTCTCTTACCTCCTTGGTTAAGTTTATTCCTAGGTATTTTATTCTTTTGGTGCAATTGTAAATGGCATTTTTTTAAAATAATATATAAATTATTTTTTTAATGCTTTGTTAGACATCATACAGTACTTCATTAGTTTTTGATGTAGTGTTCCATGATTCATTGTTTGCATGTAACACCCAGTGCTCCTTGCAATACCTGCCCCCAGAGGGCATCGATTTCTTAATTGCTTTTTCTGCCACTTCATTATCAGTGTACACATTAGCACAATAGATTTCTGTATATTAATTGTGGTAATCTGCAACTTTACTGAATTCATTTATCAGTTCTAGCAATTTTTTGGTGTAATCTTTCAGGTTTTCTATGTAGAATATCATGTCATCTGTAAAGAGTGAAAGTTTTGCCTCTTCCCTACCAACTTGAATGCCTTTTATTTCTTTTTCTTGTCTGATTGATGCAGCTAGGGCTTTCAGTATTATGCTGAATAAAAGTGGTGAGAGAGTGCCTCCTTGCCTTGTTCCTGACCAAGTCTCTTGATTTTTTACCATTAAGTACAATGTTTGCTCTGGGTTTTCATATATGTCCTTTATTATGTTGAGATATGTTCCCTCTAAACCTATTTTGTTGAGAATTTTTATCATTAATCAATGTTTTACTTTGTCAAAAGCATTTGCAAATGCTTTTTCTGCATCTATTGAGGTAACACATGGTTTCTATTCTTCCTGTTAATGTGACGGAACACATCGACTGATTTACAAATATTGAACTACTCTTGCATCTCTGGGTCCCACTTGATCTTCCTTGATCATGGCAAATAATTTTTTAACATATTTTTGTTTTGGTTTGCTAATATTTTGTTAAGGATTTTTCCATCTATGCTCATCAGAGATATTGGCCTGTAGTTCTCTTTTTTGCTGTGTCCCTATCTGGTTTTGGCATAAGAGTAATGCTGCCCTCAGAATGAATTTGGAAGCTGTCCTTCCTCTTTTATTTTTTGGAATAGTTTGAGAAGAATAGGTATTAACTCTTCTTTAAATATTTGTGTAGAATTTATCTGTGAAGCCATCTGGTCCTGGACTTTTGTTTGTTGGGAGTTTTTTGATTACTGATTCAATTTCATTGTTAGTAATCAGTCTGCTCAAGTTTTCTATTTCTTCCTGATTCAGTTTTGGAAGGTTATATGTTTCTATAATTTTATCCATTTCTTCTAGTTTTTCCAATTTGCTGGAGTATCATTTTCCATAATATTCTTTTATATTTTGTGCTGTCAGTTGATGTTTCTCCTCCTTAATTCTTGATTTTATTTATTTTGAGTCCAAACACGGTGTTTTCCTGTTGATTTTTTTGTCTGAATGTTCTACGTATTGATGTAAGTGGGGTATTAAAATCCCCTATTATTATTGTATTACTGTCAATTTCTTTATGTCTGTTAACAATTTCTTTATATATTTCTGTGCTTCCATGTTGGGTGAATAGTTACAACTGGTACATCTTTTTTTGGATTGCTCCCTTTAACCTTTACTGTCCATCTCGTGTTATAGTCTCTGTTTTAAAGTCTATTTTGTCCAATGTAAGTAGTCTTTGCTGTGATTTTGTCCTGCTCTTTCATTGGGATAAACTCCTCTGTCCCCTCATTTGTCTAACTCTCTGTTTGTTATGTATTAGAAAAGTCATCTTTGTCTCCTGATCTTGAAAGTAGTGGCCTTATGAAGAAGAGGTCCTGTTGTGCCCTGTAGCATAATATCTCCTATTCACCAGAACCTGGCATTTCAGGGGTATGTTCTGTGTGTGTTGCATACACCCTACTGTTGTGGCTGAGCCACAATTACCTTCAGCCCAGATTGCTGCAATGGCCCATTTCACCTGTTGGCACAGTGGGCAGAAATTTATCCCTGTGCTGTTAATAGGCCAAGCTGGGGATGCCTTGGGCTTGTAGTCGGGCAGTTCAGCAGTTAGACCAGATGCCTTCCCTCAGCCTGTTTGCCAAGACACAGAGAACTGTAGGGTGCTCTCCCTGCATTATCTCCTGAGAGGCTTTTGTTGGCGAATGATGTCAGCAGTAAAACCAGATGCGTGTCCCTATTCCTTCTGTTGGGGCTAAAGTAGCACTGACCTGCAGGGTTTTCTCCCTGCCTTCTCCTCTAAAAGGCTTTTGTTGGTGGGTCAGTCTGACCAGATGCCTGCTCCCAATCTGTCTGCCAGGGCTGCAGTGACCCTGAGGTGCAGGGCTATCTCCCTGTGCTGTCCCCTGAGAGGTTTTTGTTGGTGGGCAGGAACCGTAGTCAGATCATTTGCCTGCCTCCAGTACATCTGCTGGGCCTGCAGTGGAAATGGTGTATTGCTTTCTTCCCTTCTCCCCAGGGCAGGAGTCACTTTGGATTCATGTTGGCTCCTGCCTTGGTTGCCTAAAGTAAGAGATACAGCAAGTGATATTTTGTAAAGACTCTTTCTGAGTTTTGTGAGTTAAATAGGGTGGATGCATGAGAGAATATAGGGACAAGGCATGACGTGTTATCAAGGTAGGGGGAGTATATTCACCTTGGTTCTTGCAGGTGTCCATAAGGGTAGGGTCTATTCCTCTCCCTTCCCCATGCTTATAAAGTCCCTTCCATTTGTGGTTAGTCTCTCCAGGAGTTTGGTTCCTGACTTCATTTCTGTCCTTTCTACCCTTTCTGATATTGCTTCCTCTCTGTGACTAACTGGAAAGTTTGTTCTGCCAGTCTTTGGGTTATATTCTGAGTTAGTTGCATTAATGTGGCTGTTATCTAGATGTGCCCATGGAACAAGGTGAACTTAGGGTCCTCCTACTCCACAATCTTCCAGAAGTCCCCTGACATAGTAAACTTATAGGAAAAACTTAAAAGTCCACTTCTCTATACATGTACAAAAAATATTTAAGAATATATGAGTATACATTATCTCGGAATTAACTTAACCAGAGACGTAAAGGATCTATATTCTAGAAATTTCAAATCACTCTTGAAAGACATTGAAGAAGACACAAAAAGATGGAAAAATATTCCATGCTCATGGATCGGAAGAATACATAGTTAAAAAGTCCATGCTACTCAGAGCAATCTACACTTTCAATGCCATCCCAATCAAAATACCAATGACATTTTTCAAAGAACTGGAACAAACAGCCCTTAAATTTGTGTGGAACCAGAAAAGGCCATGAATTGCCAAGGAAGTGTTGAAAAGGAAAAACAAAGCTGGGGGCATCACAATGCCTGATTTCAAGCTGTACTACAAGGCCGTGATCACAAAGAGAGCATGGTACTGGCATAAAAACAGACACATAGACCAATGGAACAGAAGAGAGAACCCAGAAACGGACCTTCAGCTCTTTCGGCAACCAATCTTTGATAAAGCAGGTAAAAACATTCAGTGGAAAAAAGACAGTCTCTTCAATAAATGGTACTGGGAAAATTGCACAGCTACATGCAAAAGAATGAAACTTGACCACTCTCTCACACCATACACAAAGATAAACTCCAAATGGATGAAAGACCTCGATGTGAAACAGGAATCCATCAAAATCCTAGAGGAGAACCTAGAGGCAGCAACCTCTACAACATCGGCCAAAGCAACTTTTTTATGACACATCTCCAAAGGCAAGAGACACAAAAGAAAAAATGAACTTGTGGGACTTCATCAAGATAAAAAGCTTCTGCACAGCCAAGGAAACAGTCAAAAAAACTAAGAGGCAGCCCATGGAATGGGAAAATATATTTGCAAATGATAGTACAGATAAAAGACTGGTATCCAAGATCTATAAAGAACTTCTCAAACTCAATACACAAGAAACAAATAAACAAATCATAAAATGGGCAGAAGATACAGACACTTTTCCAATGAAGACATACAAATGGCTAACAGACACATGAAAAAATGTTCAAAATCATTAGCCATCAGGGAAATTCAAATCAAAACCTCACTGAGATACCACCTTACGCCAGTTAAAATGGCAAAAATTGACAAGGCAAGAAACAACAATTGCTGGACAGGATGTGGAGAAAGGAGATCCCTCCTATATTGTTGGTGGGAATGCAAGTTGGTACAGCCACTCTGGAAAACAGTGTGGAGGTCCATTAAAAAGTTAAAAATTGAGCTACCCTATGATCCAGCCATTGCACTACTGGGTATTTACCCCAAAGATACAGATGTAGTGAAGAGAAGGGCCATATGCACCCCAGTGTTCATAGCAGCATTGTCCACAATAGCTAAATCCGGAAGGAGCCGAGATGCCCTTCAACAGATGACTCGATTAATAAGATGTAGTCTATATATACAATGGAATACTACTCAGCTATCAAAAAGAATGATTTCTCAACATTTGCTGCAACATGGATGGCACTGGAGGAGATAATGCTAAGTGAAATAAGCAGAGAAAGACAATTATCATATGGTTTCTCTCATCTAT
>NC_048232.1:28756570-28777920 GCF_002007445.2 Ailuropoda melanoleuca | reverse complement strand
GGGGGAATGGGATAGGCTGGTGATGGGTAGTAAGGAGGGCATGTATTGCATGGTGCACTGGGTGTTATATGCAACTCATGAATCATGGAACTTTACATCAAAAATCAGAGGATGTACTGTATGGTGACTAACACAATATAATAAAAAAATATTGTTATAAAAAATAAAAAATAAATTTAAAAAAGAATATATGAGTATAAAAATTTATTTATAAGATTAAGTATATAAAATATATAAAATATCTTTTTATATTGGTCTTATAAAATAATACAAATGGAACTTAACTCATCTATTAAAAATCAGCATTTTCTGTCCACAATGCAAAAACCATCTGTATGTTATAAGCAAAACATATAACTGATACAAAAATAATTCATAAAAACTGCATATAAACTAACGAAAAAACAAACACTAGACAAATGTAAATAATAATAGGGGTCAGAGCCGAAAAGAGGTAACATTAGCAAGATGGGAAAACAGGGAGTTCTAGATTCTTCCCCATAGACACACCAGTTCAGCAGTAATACACCAATCAATTCTCTTTGTAAGAAATCCAGAATCCACTTGAGATTACCCTGCATTCCAGTTGAATACAAAATCAATCATATTAAAGGTGATAAAAGAATTAGAATACCCCCTCAGCATAATCCCCACCCTCAGAACAGTGTTATATATTGAGCTGAAACCCCTGCTCCCAGCCTCTCCTAAAGAAGGTAAGAGTTGGACTGCACATCCAACATCCTAACTTTTCTGGGACCTACCAAAGGATTGGCTTCTATCTCACCTTTCTCAGGGCACTGAGGATCTAGCATATGCTAAACTCCTGGGAGCTACAGAAAACAATGACAATAGTCTGAACTAGTGCTCAGGGACTCACCACAGTTCCTGCATTCAGCTCAATAGAGAGTGAGCAGGCAAGAAAAAACAAAAACAAAAACAAAAACAAAACAAACAAAAACAATTCCTAGCTTCTCCCTAACAAGGGAAGATATTGAACTATATATCACAAGTTCCAACTTTGGGGAATGGGGATGGTGTCTAAGGGACTGGCTTTTGTTTTGTCTGTCTTAGAGTGTTTACAGAACCTGGTGTATCTGGATGCCTAAGGAACCCTCAGAACAAAGTGGTTTGAACTAGCTTTTGCTATAGCCCTTCAATCTAGTCCAGCTAAGTGAACAAACAAAAGAAATCATCAGCTCCCACTTTCTTCTTGAAGAGGGAGAGTTGGACTACAGCCAACATTCCAATTTGTTTATATACTACCCAAGGGAATGGCTTCCATCTTGCCTGTCTTGGAGTGCTGATGGGAACTGGCATACTCTAGATGCCTGAAGAGCTGCTAAAACAAGATGGTGGTTTGGACTAACACAAAGTTTTGATGCCCCACAGAAGCTTCAGCTCACAGAAGCTTCTGCCTTACAAAGCCAATTCATGAAGACATGGAGAGTTGGCAGTTTATGCTAATTTATAGACACTAACACAAAGAGTCAAGGAAAAGGAAGAAAGAGGGAAATGTGACCAAAACAAAGGAATAAGATAAAACCAGAAACCAAACCTAATGAAATGGATATAAATCAGTTACTTGACAGAAAACTGAAAATAACTAACAGAAAAATGCTTGACAAGCTCAGGAGGCAATGAATAAAGTAAGAATTTAAAGAAATGGAAAAGTTTAATAAGAGCAAAGCAATAGTCTTGAACCTGAATAATACAATCACTGAACTGAAAATTCAATAGAAGGGTTCAACAGTAGACTAGCATAAGGAGAGAGAATCATAAAACTCAAAGATAGTTTACTGGAAATTATCTAGTGAGAGGAGCAAAATGAAAATAGAATGGGAAAAAAATGAAGAAAGTTTAAGACTTACATGGTGTCATTACACTGACATATATATAGTCCCAAAGGAGAGAGAAAGAACCAGAACATTTATTCAAAGAAATAATGGTTGCAAATCTCCCAAATCTGGGGAAAGAAATGGATATTCAGATTCCAGGAATCCCAAAGTACCCCCCCCCAAAAAAAAGAAATCCACATCAAGACACATTATAATCAAATTGTCAAAAGACAAAAAGTAAATTTTGAAAGCACTAAGAGAAAAGCAAATTGGTATGTATAAGGAGACCCCTATAAGCCTATCAGTGGAATTTTCAGCAGAAATCTGATAGGTCAAATGAATGATAAATTCAAACTGAAAGAATGAAAAAAAGACTACCAATAAAGAACACTATACATGGTACAACTGTTCTTCAAAACTAAAGGAAAGATAGAGACTTCCCAAGACAAATAAAAGTTGAGGCAGTTTATTACCACTTAGAGCTGTATTATAAGATATACTAAAGTGAGTTCTTCAACTTTAAATTAAAGGACACCAAACAGCAACACTAACATTAAGAAAGTAAAAAACTCATTGGTAAAGGAAAATACATAATACTGTATTACAAAGTGGTGATGGGTAAACCACTTTTAATTCTAGTATAAAAGTTAAAGGATGAAAGTATCAAAATAATTGTAAATATAAAAATTTTAATAGAAGTACAATATAAACAAATAAATTGGGACATCAATTACATAGTGTGAGGAAGAGATGAAAAAGTATAGCTTTGATACGCAATTTAAGTTAAATTTTAAGCTGACTATAAATTCTATAAGATGTTTTTATTGAAACCTCATGGTAACCACAAAGAAAATACAGAAGTTACACAAAAGAAAAAAAGTATGTTTATAAAATAAATCAGTGAAATACAAAGGAAGAAAGAGAAAAAAAGGAGCAGCAAAATAACAAGACAAACAGAAAGCAATTACCAAAACAGCAATAGAAGAATCTTTCCATAACATAATTACTTTAAATGTAAATGGATCAAACATCTCAATCAAAAGACATGGGCTGACTGAATGGCTAAAAAATAACCCCACTATATTCTATCTACAAGAGGCTCCCTTTAGACTTAAGCCCATACATATATAGTGAAACATATTTCATGCTAATGAGAACCAAAAAAGAGCAGGGTGGCTCTACTTAGACAAAGTACACTTTAACTCAAAAACTGTCACATGAGAAGGAAGGACAATAATAAAAGGGTCCATTCACCATAATGATTCAACAAAAGAATTTATATGCAGCCAACACCAGAGCACATGAATATATAAAGCAAATACTGACAGACCTGAAGACAGAAATAGCAGCAATAGAATAGAAGGTTCCTGTTCAAGATGTCATTGTAGGAAGATCATAAACTCCTCTCCTCCCATAGACACACCAAATCTACAGCTATATATAGAACAAGTTCCTTGGGGGTGGGGGAGAAGGCTAGCTGAGCAACTATACACATCAAATAATGAGAAAAAAATGCTCCCCAAAGTGGGTAGAACAGCTGAGACACAATCTGGTCATAAACTCCACCCTGGGCATGGCAACTCACAATCTGGAGGGAATTCAAAACCCCAAGTGTCCCCCTGGGGATCCAAGGGTTTTGGGGTTTTTTTTAAGATTTTTTTTTAATTTATTTATTTGACAGAGATAGAGACAGCCAGTGAGAGAGGGAACACAAGCAGGGGGGGTGGGAGAGGAAGAAGCAGGCTCACAGCAGAGGAGCCTGATGTGGGGCTCGACCCCACAATGCCGGGATCACGCCCTGAGCTGAAGGCAGACGCCCAACGACTGCGCCACCCAAGTGTCCCTCAAGGGTTTTAACCATACAACTGGTAGTCCAGTTTTTAAGACCTGCACCGGAGGATTGAAATCAACTTCTTCCAAATTCCTATTTATGTTGATATTTTGACTTCTTCCTATGAATCACAAATGTTCTTAACAACATCTAGAATGGTGAGTCCTTTCCAGAAGCAGTTCAATTTACTTTGCCCAGATCCATCAGAGGAATCACAGTCTATGGCTCCCTTAGCCTTACAAAATGTATTTCTTTTTTGTTTGCTTGTTTTTTATTATTAGTTTCAGGGGTAGAATTTAGGGATTCATCAGTTGCATATAATGCCCAGTTCTCATTACATTAAGTGCCTTCTTTAATGCTCATCACCCAACTACCCCATTGTCCGCCCACCTCCCCTCCAGGAACCCTCAGTTGCTTCCTATAGATAAGAGTCTCTTATGGTTTGCCTCCGTCTTTGTTTTCATCTTATTTTGTTTTTCCTTCCCTTCCCCTGTGTTCATCTATTTTGTTTCTTAAATTCCACATGAGTGAAATCATATGGTATTTGTCTTCCTCTGACTTATTTTGCTTAACATACCACTTAGTTCCATCCACATTGTTGAAAATGACAAGATTTCTTTTTTTTTTTATTACTTAGCCATCAAAATGTATTTCTTAAGTAATAATTCTTGAAGGTTGAAATTACTCCTTGATCCGTGGGCTGTAGAGTGGATGTGTTAGCAGGCATGAAAACAACATTAATCTTGTTGTATATCCCCACCAGAGCTTTTGGGTGATAAGGTGCATTGTCATTGAGCAGTAACAGTTTGAAAGGAATTTTGTTTTCCTGGCAGTAGGTTGCAACATTGGGCTTAAAACATACAGCAAGCCATATTGTAAACAGATGTCCTATCATATATGCTCTGCTGTTCCATTAACAGTATAAAGCACAGGCAGAGTAGATTTAGGATAATTCTTAAAGCCGCTAGGATCTTCAGAATGGTAAATGAGCATTGATTTAGCTTAAAGTCACCATCTGCATTAGCCTCTAACAAGAGAATCAGACTGTTATTTGATGCTTTGAAGCTAGGCATTAACTTCTCTAGCTATGAAAGTCCTAGGCGCCATCTTCTTCCAATAAAAGACTGTTTTGTCTACATTAAAAATCTGGTCATTTACTGTAACCACCTTCATTAATCATTTTAGCTAAATCTGAATGTTTGCTGCAGCTTCTGCATTAGCACCTGCTGCTTCACCCTGTGCTTTTATGTTATGTAGATGGCTTCTTTTCCTTAAAGCTCATAAACCAACCTCTGCTAGCTTCAGACTTCTCTTCTGCAGCTTCCTTACCTTTCTCAGCCTCCACAGAACTGAAGAGACTTAGGTCTTTGCTCTGGATTACACTTTGGCTTAAGTGAATAGTGTGGCTGGTTTGATCTTCTATCCAGACCACTAAAACTCTCCATATCAACAATAAGGTGGTTTTACTTTCTTAACATCTGTCTGTTCACTGGAGTAGTACTTTTAATTTCCTTTGACAATTTTCCCTTTTTATTCAAAATTAACTGTTTGGCTAAAGAGGCCTAAGTTTTCATCTACCTCAGCTTTCATCACACCTTCCTAAGCTTAATCATTTTCAGCTTTTGATTAAAGTGATAAATGCGCTACTCTTCCTTTCCTTGAAAACTTAGAGGGTTATTAGTTGGTCTAATTTCAATATTGTTAGGTCTTAGGCAATAGGGAGGCCCAAATAGAGGGAGAGACATGGGGTAATAGCTGGTTGGTGGAGAATTCAGAACACACAAAACATTTATTAAGTTCACCATCTTATATGGCCACAGTTGGTAACACTCCAAAAAATTACTAAAATCAAAGATCACTAATCCCAGATCCCCATAACAAATGTATTAATGATGAAAGAGTTTGAAATATTGTGGGAATTAACAATATGTGACACAGAGACATGGAGTAAATACTGTTGGAAAAATAGTGTTGATAAATTTGCTTGATGCAGTTGTCACAAACCTGTAATTTGTAAAATATAAAGTATCTGTGAGGCACAATAAAGCACAATAAAATGAAGTATGCCTATAGTGGAATTAATGGATCATATGGTAGGTCTATTTTTAATTTTTTGAGAAAACTCCATCCTGTTTTCAATAGTGGCTGCTCCAATTTACATTCCCAGAAACAATGCATGAGTGTTCCCTTTCTTTACATATTCACCAAAACTTGTTATTTCTTATTTTTGATAATAGCTATTCTGACAGGTGTGAGGTAATATCTCATTATGGTACTGATTTACATTTTCCTGGTGATTAGTGATATTGAGCACCTTTTCATGTGCCCATTGGCCATTTGGGGCTTCTTTAAAATAAACTGTCTATTCAGATCCTCTATTTTTCAATCAGATTCTTCAGGCTATTGTTATTGAGCTATAGGGGCTCTTTTTAAAAAAATATTTTATTTATTGATTTGTCATAGAAAGAGTGTATGCATAAGCAGGGGGAGCAGCAGAAGGAGAAAGAAAAACAGTCTCTCCACAGCAGGGAGCCCGATGTGGAGCTCAATCCCAAGACCCTGGGATCATGACCTGAGCTATCCAGGTGCCCCATATGGGTGCTCTTTATATATTTCAGATATTAATCTCTTACCACATATTCGATTTGCAAATATCTTATCCCATTCAGTAGCTTATTTTGTGTTGATGGATTCCTTCACTGTGCAGAAGCTTTCTAGATTGATATAGTCCCATTTGTTTTTGCATTTGTTTCCAATGCCTTTGCAGTCAAGTTCAAAAAAAATCACTGAGACCTATACCAAGGAGCTTATCACCCATGTTTTCTTCTAAGAATTTTATGGTTTCTGGGGTGCCTGGGTGGCTCAGTTGTTAAGCGTCTGCCTTTAGCTTAGGGCATGATCCCAGCGTCTGGGATCAAGCCCCACATCGGACTCCCTGCTCCACTGGGAGCCTGCTTCTTCCTCTCCCACTCCCCCTGCTTGTGTTCCCTCTCTCGCTGTCTCTCTCTCTCTTTGTCAAATAAATAAATAAAATCTTTTTAAAAAAGAATTTAATGGTTTCAGGTCTTACATTCAAGTCTTAAATACATTTTCAGTTAATTTTTGTGTATGGGGTAAGACAGTGATCCAGTTTTACCAACACAGTTTAATGAAGAAACTATCCTTTCTTGCTTCCTTCACTGAAAATCAATCAATCACTTAAATATGGTTTATTTCTGGGCTTTCTATTTTGTCCCATCAGCCTATGTGCCTATTTTTGTGCAAATACTGTACTTTTTTAAACTTAGGATAGTTTTTTAAAATTTTTATATTAATTCCAGTTGCTTAACATATAGTGTTATATTAACTTCAATATACAATATAATGTACAATATAATGATTCAATACTTCCACACATTACCTATGTTCACTATGACAAGTGTACTCCTTAATCCCCATCACCTATTTAACTCATCCCCTAACCCTGATTCCCTCTAGTAACCAACAGTTTGTTTCTTGATTTCTCTCTTTTCCCTTTGTTTCTTTAATTCCACATATGAGTGAAATCATGTGGTATTTGTCTTTCTCTGACTGACTTATTTCACTTAGCAATATACTTTCTAGTTCCATCCATGTCACTGCAAATGGCAAGACTTCATTATTTTTTACAGCTGAATAATATTCCTCTGTGTGTGTGTGTGTGTGTGTGTGTGAGAGAGAGAGAGAGAGTGTGTGTGTCACTTCTTTATCCATTCATCAATCAATGGACACTGGCTGATTTCTATATTGGATGTTGTAAATAATATTGCTATAAACATTAGGAGTACATGTATCCCTTTGAATTAGTGTTCTTGTATTCTTTGGGTAAATACCCAGTAATGCAATTGCTGGATTATAGGATAGTTAATATTTTTAACTTGTGAGGATAGTTTAACTTGGAAGTAATATTTTTAACTCTTTGGTAGTTTTATTATTAACTTTTGTTTTTCAGAGTGGCTGCACCAGTTTTCATTCCCACCAACAGTGCATGAGTGTTCCTTTTTCTCCATATCCCAGCCAACACCTATTGTTTCTTGTGTTGTTGATCTTAGCCATTCTGGCAAGTGCAAGGTAGTATCTTGTTATGATTTTGATTTGTATTTCCTTGACAATAAGTGGTGATGAACATCTTTTCATGTGTCTGTTGGCCATGTGGATGCCTTCTTCAGAAAACTCTGTCCATGTCTTTTGTCCATTTTTTAATTTGGTTATTTGTTTTTTTGGGGTGTTGAGTTGTATAAGGTCTTTATATATTTTAGATTCTAACCCTTTATCAGATATGCCATTTGCAATTATATTCT
Source organism: Ailuropoda melanoleuca (assembly GCF_002007445.2). Taxonomy (NCBI): domain Eukaryota; kingdom Metazoa; phylum Chordata; class Mammalia; order Carnivora; family Ursidae; genus Ailuropoda; species Ailuropoda melanoleuca. The sequence continues at coordinate 28,769,935 of NC_048232.1, read as the reverse complement.
CCCATTCCGTAGGTTTTGCTTTTTAGTTAATTGTTTCCTTCACTGTGCAGTGGCTTTTTACTTTGATGTAGTCCCAATAGTTTATTTTTGCTTTTCCCTCCCTTGCCTTGGGAGATATATCTATGCTATGATTGATATCAAAGAGGTTTCTGCCTGTATTTTCCTCCAGGATTTTTATGGTTTCATGCCTCAAATTTAGGTCTTTAATCCCTTTTGAACTTATATTTGTGACTGCTATAAAAAAAGTCATCCACTTTAAATCTTTTACATGTTACTGTCCAGTTTTCTTTTTTCTTTTTTTTTTTTTTTACGATTTTATTTATTTATGTGACAGAGAGACAGCCAGCGAGAGAGGGAACACAGCAGGGGAGAGGGAGAGGAAGAAGCAGGCTCCCAGCGGAGGAGCCTGATGTGGGACTCGATCCCAGACCGCCGGGATCACGCCCTGAGCCAAAGGCAGATGCTTAACGACTGCGCTACCCAGGCGCCCCTACTGTCCAGTTTTCTTATTTCCATTTGTTGAAGAGACTTCTTTCCATTGGAATTCTTTTCTGCTTTGTCAAAGATTAATTGACCATGTAGTTATGGATTCACTTCTGGATTTTCTATATTGTTCCATTGATCTATGTGTCAATTTTTGTGACAGTACCATATTGTTTTGATCACTACAGCTTTGTAATATAATTTGATGTCTGGAATTGCAATGCCTCCAGCTTTGTTTTTCTTTTTCAAGATTGCTTTGGCTATTTGAGGTCTTTTATGGTTCCATACAAATTTTAGGATTATATGTTCTAGCTCTGTGAAAAACGCTATTGGTATTTCGATAGGGAGTGAATTAAATGTGTAGATTGCTTTGGGTAGTATAGACATTTTAACAATGCACGTTCTTCCAATCCATAATACAAAATGTCTTTCCATTTCCTTGTGTCATATTTGATTTCTTTCAACAGTGTTTTAAAGTTTTCAGAGTAGAGGTCTTTCATCTTCGGTTAGGTTTATTCCTAGATATCTTATGTTTTTTATGCATTTGTAAAAGGGATTGTTTGCCTAATTTCCCTTCCTGCTGTTTCATTATCAGTGTATCCTGTGGCCTTGCTCAATTCATTTATCAGTTCTAACAATTTTTTTTTGGTTTTCTCTATATAGCATCATGTCATCTGCAAATACTGAAAATTTTATTTCTTTTTTATTGATCTGGATACATTTTATTTCTTTTTGCTGTCTGATTGCTGTGGCTAGTACTTCCAGTATTATGTTGACTAGAAGTGGTGACAGTGGACATCCTCATCTTATTCCTCATCTTAGGGGGAAAGCTCTCAGTTTTTCCCCATTGGGTATGATCTTAGCTGTGTGTTTTTCATATATGTCCTTTATTATGTTGAGGTGTGTCTCCTCTAAGCCTACTTTGTTGAGGATTTTTACTTTTTTCATGAATGGATGTTGTACTTTGTCAAATGCTTTTTCTGCATCTATTGAAATGACCATAGGTTCCTATTTTGTCTTATTGACATCACGCATCACATTAATTGATTTGCAGATACTGAACCACATTTTTTTTGAAGATTTTATTTATTTATTTGACAGAGAGAAAGACAGCCAGCGAGAGAGGGGACACAAGCAAGGGGAGTGGGAAAGGAAGAGGCAGGCTCCCAGTGGGGGAGCCTGATGCAGGGCTCAATCCCAGGACCCTGGGATCACGCCCTGAGCCAAAGGCAGACGCTTAACGACTGAGCCACCCAGGCACCCCTGAACCACACTTATAACCCAAGAATATATCCACTTGATCATTGTGAATTATTTTTAATGTATTCTTGAATTCTGTTTACTAGTATTTTGTTGAGAATTTTCACATCTATATTCATCAGGGATATTTGCCTGTAGTTCTCTTTTTCAGGTGTCTTTATCTGGTTTAGGTATCAGGGTAATGCTGGCTTCATAGAATGAATTTGGAAGTTTTCTTTCATTTTCTATACTTTAGTTTGAGAATGGGTATTAACTCTTCTTTAAATGCTTGGCAGAATTTCAAATGAAGCCATTCTTCTTTAAAAGTTTGGTAGAATTTACCTATGAAGCCATCTGGTTCTGGACTTTTGCTCGTTGGGAATTTTTTGAATACTGATTCAATTTCTTTCCTGGTTATCAATCTGTTTGAGCGTTCTATTTCCTCCTGTTTCAGTTTCAGTAGTTTATATGTTTCTAGGAATTTATTCACTTCTTCTAGGTTGTCCAATTTTTGGCATATAGTTTTTTTAGAATATTCTCGTGATTATTTGTATTTTGGTGGCATTGGCTGTTATTTCTCTTCTCTCATTTATGATTTTACTTATTTAAATCCTTTCTCTTTTTTCTTGATAAGTTTGGCTGGATGCTTGTCATTTTTTTAAAGATTTATTTACTTAGTTTAGAGGGAGACCAGAGAGAGAGGGAGAGAAAGTTTTAAGCAGACTCTGTGCTGAGCATGGAGCCCAATATGGGGCTCAATTTCATGACCCTAAGATTACAACCTGAGCCAAAACCAAGATTTGGACACTTAATAGACTGCACCACCCAGATGTCCCCAGAGGTTTACCAATGTTATTGATTTTTTCCAAAGAACCAGCTCCTAGTTTCATTGATCTGTTTTATGGGGTTTTTTAGTTTCTATCTCATTTATTTCTGCCCTCACCTTTATTATTTCTTTCCCTCTCCTGGCTTTAGGCTTCATTTGTTGCCTTTTTTTTTTTAATCTCCTTTAGGTGTAAAGGTAGGTTGAGATTTTTCCTGCTTCTTGAGGTAGGCCCATATTGCTATGCACTTCCCACTTAGAACCATGTTTGCTGCATCCCAAATGTTTTAGACTGGGTTTTTTTTTGTTTGTTTTCATTTTCACTTGATTCCATGTAATTTTTTTATTTCTGCTTCTATTTGCTGGTTCGCCCATTCATTGTTTAGTAGCCTCCATGTGTTTGTGATCTTTCCAGATTTTTTTCTTATGGTTGACTTCTAATTTCATAGAATTATGGTCAGAAAATATACATGGTATGATTTTGATCTTCTTGAATTTGTTGAGGTTTATTTTGTGGGCTAATATGTGAACTATTCTGGAGAATATTCCATCTGTGTACACTTGAAAGGAACAAAACTGCTCTGTTCCAATGTGTCATTCAAAGCCATTGTTTCCTTGTTTGTTTTCTGTTTAGATGTTCTTTCCATTGAAGTAAGTGGGGTGTTAAAGTCCCCTACTATTATTGTGTTACTGAGTTCTTTTATGCTTGTTATTAACTGTTTTGTGTATTTGGGTGCTCCTATGTCAGTGCATAAATATTTACAATTGCTATATCTTCTTGTTGTATTGTCCCCTTTATGATTATATAGTGTTCTTTTTTGTCTCTTGTTACAGTATTTGTTTTAAAGTCTAGTTTGTCCAATATAATTATTGTGATTCTGGCTTTCTTTTGACATTCATTTGCATATTTCTCCATCCCCTCAATCTCAATCTGCAGATTTAAAATGCATCTCTTGAAGGCAGCATATAGATAGGTCTTGTGAGGTTTTTTGTTTTTTGTTTTATCCATTCTGGCATCCTATGTCTTTTTATTGGAGAATTTAGTCCATTTACATTCAAGATAATTAATGATAGATATGTATTTATTGCCATTTTATCACTTGTTTTGTGCTTGTTTCTGAAGATTTTTCCTGATCCTTTCTTGTCTTTCTCTCTCATGTTTTGCTGATTTTCTTTAGTGATATATTTGGAATTCTTTCTCTTTGTTCTTTGCATGTTTATTAGCTTTTTATATATGGCTATCATTAGGTTTATATATAACCTCTTTTGCATATAGCAGTCTATCTTAAGTTGTTGGTCATTTAAGTTTGAACCTATTCTTTCCTCCCCACATTTTAGGTATATAGTATTGTATTTTATATCCTTTGTGTGTGTGTGTGTTCCTTGACTCATCTTTTACAGAAATATTAATTTTTACTGTTTTTCTGTTTCCAACCTTTATATTGTCCCTTTTGGTCTCTTCTTCCCACTCAGAGTTCTCTTTAACATTTCTTGAGGGCTGGTTTAGTGGTCATGAACTCCTTTAGTTTGTCTGAGAAACTCTTTATCTCTCCTCCTATTCTGAGTGATAGCTTGTTGGGTGTAGTATTTGTGGCTGCAGATTTTTCACATTCAGCACTTTGAATATATCATGCCACTCCCTCTGGCTTGCCAAGTTTCTGTTGAAAAATCTCCTGCTGGCCTTATGTGGTTTCCCTTGTAAGTTACTTATTTTGTCTTGCTGCTTTTAAGATTTTTTTTCTTTATCTCTATATTTTGCAAATGAAATTACAATATGTCCTGCTATGTGTCTGCTTTTGTTTATTTTGATGTGAGTACTTTGTGCCTCCTGGATCTGGATATCTGTTTTCTTCCCCAGATTAAAGTTTTTAGCTATTATTTCCTCAAATAAATTTTCTGCTCCTTTTTCATTTTCTCTCTTCTTCTGAGACTCCCACATTACAAATGCTATTATGTTTGATGGAGTCACTGAGTTCCCTAAGTCTATTCTCATTTTACATAATTGTTTTTTCTCTGTTTTGTTCAGCTTACCTACTTTCCATCACTGGTGGTTTTCTTGGTTACTAATTTATTTCTCTTCTTTTTCCATCGTGCTGATCATTCCATCAAGTGTGTTTCTCATTTCATTTATTGAGCCCTTTATCTCTGCTGTTATTCCTTATCTCTGTGTTAAGGGTCTCACTCATGTCTTCCATTATTTTCTCAAATCCATTGAGTATCCTATGATCATTGCTTTAAATTCTCTATTATGCATATTACTTATATTTGTTTCACTTAGATTTCTGGCTGTGGCCTTGTCCTGTTCTTTCATGGGATAAATATCTCCTCATTTTATCTGCCTCTCTGGGTCTGTTTCAGTGTGTTAAGAAAGCAGCTGCTGTTCCACTCTTGAAAGTAATGGCTACAAAAAGGAGGTCCTGGAGCACCCTCCAGTGCAATGTTGCCAGTTCACCAGACACTGGCACTTCAGTATTCTATATGCGCTGCTTATGCCCCACTCTTATGTCTCAGTCACTGTTCCTTTCAATGCAGTCATCTGAACTGACTCTCTGCCTGTTGTGGGCTGTGTTTGTTCTCTATAGTGTTAGTTGGACCCCAGACAGGCTAGCTCTGAGGCGACATGCCCAACAGGGAACTTAGGAGCAGAGCAGCCATGCTAGCACATTTTGTGTTGGGCCACTAGTTCTGTGCCAGATCCCCCAAAGTTCTGTGGAAACTGGGGGCTGTGTGGAGCGACCAAGGGTGCAAGGCTGGGTGTGGTGTGTGATGATGGCTGGAAGTGGCAAGGCCCAGTGTACAATAGTGGCTGGGGGCATGTGACCTCACGATGTGGCATCTTGGCCAGTCATGTGATAGCAACTGTGTACCTGGCAACTGGTCTGGGTACATGCACAGCTTTAACAAAATTTTCCCTGAGCCCTGGGTCAAAGCAAAAAGTGTCCGTGCAGCCCGACCTACTGCAGGTAACTCTGAGTTTATGTTTGGGAGTGGGGGAGGAAAATGGTGCCTGCCAGCTCCCTCATTTTCAGTGAAGCCCCCCAACACACTCTGAAATCTGTATTAACAGATCTGTCTCCTGTTTTGCCCCTGACATTGTGTAAACTGCTGTTTTTATGGAACCTCTCTGCATGTAGGCTACTCTCTCTTTAAAGGCAGTGATCCGGCTATCACTCGCCCTCCCAACTCACCCAGTGCTGAGTCAGCTTTTAAAGCTTCAGGTTCCAAGTCCCACTGGTTTTACAAACTCAGAGTTCAGTCCCCCTAGTTTTTAAAGCCAAACATTATGGGAATTAGTCTTCCCCATGTGAGCTCCCTGGTGTTAGGGCCCACTTCCCTGCCCTCTCTGCTCATGTAGTACCCTCTATCCTGTAGGCAGCCACTCTCTGCCATTCTGACCTTCCTAAGATTTTAGATACAGCTTCTTCTCTATATTTAGTTCTGGAGTTTATTCTGCCAGTCTTTGGATCACTCTCTGGATGTGATGATATCTAATTGTAAATGTGGTATAATGTGAAGTTAGGGTCCTCCTACTCTGCCATCTTTGTGATTATGGAGGCTGAGAAGTCCCATAATCTGCCATCTGCAAATCAGAGAACCAGGAAAGCCGGTGGTGTTATTCAGTTTGAGTCTGAAAGCCTGAGAATTGGAAGGCCAGTGATATAAATCTGTCTGAGTCAGAAGGCCGGAACACTAGGAGCACCTGTGTCAGAAAGCAGAAGACAGTTGTCTCACCTCAAGCAAAGACTTTGTGGTATAGTTTAAAAATAGGAAGCATAATGTCTCTGGTTTTTTTTTTTTTAAGATTTTATTTATTTATTTGACAGAGAGAATGGCAGCGAGAGAAGGAACACAAGCTGGGGGAGTGGGAGAGGGAGAAGCAGCCTTCCCGCCAAGCAGGGAGCCTGATGTGGGGCTCGATCCCAGAACGCTGGGATCATGACCTGCGCCAAAGGCAGACGCTTAATGACTAAGCCACCCAAGCGCCCCTCTGGTTTTGTTCTTGCTCAAGATTGTTTTGTCCATTTATGGTCATTTTGTTTCCTTGAAAATTTTAGAATTATTTGTTCTAGTTCTGTGGAAAATAACATCAAAATTTTGATAGGTACCGCACTGAATCTGTAGATTTCCTTGGGCAGCAGGGACATGTTAACAATGTTATTTCTTCCAATTCATGAGCACAGAATATCTCCCCAGTAATTGCTTCTTCTTCGATTTCTTTCTTCGACCTCCAATAGTTTTCAGTGTATAGTCTTTTACCTCCTTGATTAAATTTATTCCTAGATATGTTATTCTTTCTGATTAACTTTATATAATACTGTTTTTTCTTGATTTGTCTTTCAGATACTTCATTATTTGTATAGAGAAACACAAAACATTTCTGTATATTAATTTTGTATCCTGAAAATTTAATGAATTAATTTATTAGTTCTAATAGTTTTTGGGTAGTCTTTAGGATTTTCTGTATATAGTATGTCCTCTGCAAATAGTGACAGTTTTACTTCTTCCTTTCTAATTTGGATGCTTTTTATTTCTTTTCCTTGCCTAATTGCTATGGCTAGGACTTCCAATACTATGTTGAATAAAAGTAGGGAGAGTGGACATCCTTGTCTTGATCCTTACTGATTTTCTGTCTGGATATCTATTCATTGACATAGTGGGGTGTTTCCTACTACTATTGTATTGCTGTCAATTTGTCCCTTTAAGCTTGTTTATATTTACTTTATATATTTTGATGTTTCTGTATTAATTGCATATATACTTATAAATGTTATATCTTCTTGCTGGATTGACCCTTTTATCATTATGTAGTATCCCTCTTTGTCTTTTAAAACAACCTTTGTTTTAAAATCTTTTTTGTCAGGGCACCAGGGTGGCTCAGTCAGTTAAGCAACTACTTTCGGCTAAGGTCATGACCCCAAGGTGTTGAGATTGAGCCCCCTGTCCAACTCCCTGCTCAGTGGGGAGTCTGTTTCTCCCTCTGCCTCTACCCCCCACTTGTGCTCACTCTCATAAATAAAAAAAAATCTTTAAAAAAACAAAATATTTTTTGTCTGGTATAGGTATAGTTTACAACATCTTTCTTTTTCCATCTCTTCACTTTCAGTCTGTGTGTTTTTATTTCTGAAAGGAGTCTCTTGTAGGCAGTTTATAGATTGTCTCTTTTTTTACCTATTCATTCACTCTGTCTTATATTTAAGAAATTTAATTCATTTATATATAAATGTAAATAAATGTAAATTGCTGTAAAGCAATTATTCATAAGAATGTACTTATTAAGTGTGACCCTTAAGCAATAGTCCACAATAGATTAGAGATGGGATGAGATTCAGTAATTTACAAAAACTCCCAATGTCATGCTTCAACATAGTTCAAGTTTTTCACTGACCTGTTATTATTTTGAATATTAGGAAAACAAAACACTGCAGACCATGTCTACGATTTTCAAAGTGACACAATGTCTTATTTAAGTTACACTGCTAAAAGTGGTAACAATGACTGTAGGCCTCCCTGGCTACATCATACATTGAGAAAATGCTCTCCCTGGTATATACCATCTGAGACCTCTTTTTTCTCAACCATTTTTTAACAATTTAGTTGTATATACTGAAAATGTACATGATCTTTTCATATATATATGAATGATTATATATATATGAATGATTATATATATGTATGAATGATTATATACACACACACACACACACATATATGAATGATTACCAAGATCAAGATAACGAATATGTCCATCACCTCAAATGCATACTAATGGTAATTCTGGGTTTTTGTGGGGTGTTTTTGTTTTGTTTTGGTAAGAATGCTTAGGACCTACTCTTAACAACTTCAAGTATACAATATTATATTATTGACTATAGTCCTTATTCTGTACAGAACCTATTCTCAGAACCTATTCTTCATACAGCTGAAATATTGTGCCCTTTGACCTATATCAACCTATTTCCATCTTCCCCAAGCCCCTGGAAACCAAAATTCTATTTCGATGAAGTTGATTTTTTGTTTTGTTTTGTTTTATATTCCACATAAAAGTGATACCATACAGTGTTTGTTTTTCTCTTTCTGGTTTAATTCATTTAGTATAATGATCTCCAGTTTCATCCATGTACTCATAAATGGTATGATTTCCTTCCTTTTATATCTTTGTTACATTTTCTTCATCCATGGACGAATATTTAGATTGTTTTCATATCTTGGCTATTCTGAATAATGCTGCAAAGGACATGGATGTATAGTCTCATGGGTGTGAAGTACTAATTTCTTCAGATATATAACCAGGAGGGAGATTGCTGGATCACATCATACAAATTCAATTTTTACTTTTTTGAGGACCTTCCATACTTTTCCATAATGGCTAAACCATTGAATTCTCCTATCAACACTATATAAGGCTTCCCTTTTCTCCACATCCTTGTCAACATTTGTAATTTCTTTTTTTTTTTTATCAAAACCATACTAACAGGTGTGAGGTGACATCTCATTGTGGTTTTCATTTGCATTTCTCTGATTAATCATGATGTTGAGCACCTTTTCATACCCATATAGGACAACTGTACATCTCTGAAAATTATCTATTCAGATTCATTGCCCAATTTTAAATTATTTGGTTTTTTACTATTGAATTATATGAGTTCTTTGTATTGTTTAATATTAACCCCTTATCGGATATATGGTTTATCAATATTTTCCCTCATTCTGTAGGTTGTATTTTCAATTGGTTGTTTCACTTATTTGCAGAAACTTTTTAATGTAGTCCACTTGTTTATTTTAGTTTTTGTTGCCTTTTGATGTCTTATCTGAGAAATCATTTTGTTGCCTTTTGATGTCTTATCTGAGAAATCATTATCTGAGAAATCATTATCAAGGTTCTTTTCCCTAAGTTTTCTTCCAGGAGTTTTATGGTGAAGTCTCATGTTTAAGTTTTTTACCCATTTCAGGTTAATCTTTGTGAATAGTGTAAGATAGAGTCTAATTTCATTATTTTATGGATATTTAGTTTTACCAACACCATTTATTAAAGAGATTATACTTTCCCCATTTTGAGTTCTTGGCACTCTCATCGAAAATTAGTTGACTGTATATGCATGGGTTTGTCTGGACTCTGTTCTATTCAACTGCTCTATGTGTCTGCTTTTATATCAGTACCATACTGTTTTGATTAGTATAGATTTGTAATAAAGCTTGAAATCTGATAGTGTGATGCTTTCAGTTTTGTTCTTTCCCAGGAGTGCTTTGGTTCTTTGGGGTCTTTTGTGATTCTATACAAATTTTAGGATAATTTTTCTATTTATGTAAAAAATGTCATTAGAATTTAGATTGGGATTATCTGAATCTGTAGATCAGTTTAGGTAATATGGACATTTTCACAATATTAATTCTTCAAATACAAGAACATGGGATATCTTTCCAAATGTTTGTGTCTAATTAAATTTCTTTTATCAATATCTTACAGTTTTTAATCTATAGGTCTTTCATCTCCTTGGTTAAAGTTATTTCTAAGTTGTTTTTAATAATATGATAAATGACATTTCTTTCCTAATTTCTCTCTCAGATAGTTCATTTCATTGTTGCTGTGTAGAAATGCCACTTTTCTGTATCTTGATTTTGTGTCCTGTAATATTGCCAAATTCATTTATTAGTTCTAACAGTTTTTTGGTGGAGTCTTTTTGTATATGTTGATCCATCCTTGCATCTTAAGCATAAGAATCCACTTGATCATGATGAATATTCCTTTTAATGTCCTGTTGAATGTGGTTTGCTAATATTTTCTTGAGAAACTACACCTATATCCACCAGGGATTCTGGTCAGTATATTTCTTTAGTGTCTTTGTCTATCTCTGATGTCCGGGTAATGCCGGCCTCCTAAAATGAGTTTAGAAGTGCTATCTACTTTTCAATTTTTAACAAGAGTTTAAAATGGATTTCATTAATTTTTCTTTAAATGTGTAATAGAACTCACTGGTGAAGCCGTCTGTTCCTAGGTTTTCCTTAGGTTCAGGGTTTTTACTACTGCTTCAATCTCCTTATTCATTTTTGGTTCATTCAGGTTTTTATGTCTTTATGATTCATTCTAGGTAGTCGCCTACTCTTACTGTGTCTCTATTCTCCTTTCTGATCAGTTGGTATTTGTTTTATATATTTAGTTGCTCCTATGTTAGGTGCATAAATATTTACAAATGTTATATCATCTTGATGAAATAACCCCTTTTTACTACATAATGACCTTCTTTATCTCTTGTCACATTCTTTATTTAAGGTCTATTTTGTTCAACATAAGTACAGCCACTTCTCTGTTTTGGTTCCTATTTCCATGGAATATCTTTTTCCATTGCTTCTATTTCAGTCCATCTTGTTCTTGAAAGCTGAAACAAATCTCTCATAGGAAACATATACTTGGGTTTTGTTTGTTTTTACCATTCAGCCACTTATTTGAGGAGTAGAACAAGTAAAATAAGAAAAGACAGAGAAGACATTACAAAACACAAATTTAGAAAGGATAATAAAAGATTTCTATGAACAATTATACACCAATAATTTGGAAAACCTAGAAGAAATGGATAAATCCCTATAAACATATGACCTTCAAAGACTGAATCATGAAAAAAGAGAAAATCTGATGAGATCAGGGGCACCAGCGTGGCTCTGTCAGTTAAGCCTCTGGCTTTGACTCAGGTCAGGATCTCAGGGTCCTGGGATTGAGCCTTGCATCAGGCTCCCTGCTCAGCGGGGAGTCTGCTTCTCCCTATCCCTCTGCCCCTGCCCCCCATCTGTGCTCGCTTGCTCTCTCTCTAAATCCTCAGATGCAACGCATCCCTGTCAAATTTCCAATGGCATTTATCACAGAAATAGAAATAACAAGCCTAATATTTGTATGGAACCACAAAAGACCTAGACTAGACACAGAAATCTTGAGAAGAATAAAGCTGGAGGCATCACACATGTTAAATTCAAACTACATTACAAAACTATAGCAATCCAAACAGCATGATACTGGCCTTGAAGTAACACACTGGTGAACAGAACAGAGAACCCAGGAAGAAACCCATGCGTATATTATCAATTAATTTTTAACAAAGTAGCCCAGGATATACAATGGGGAAAGGACAGTCTCTGCAATAAATGGTATTTACTAAATATTAAGTAACCACAAATTAAAGAATAAAGCCAGACCCTTATCTTACACCATACACAACATTTAACCCAAAATACATTACAGCTTTGGATGTTAATAGCTGAAAGTAAAACTCATAAAAGAAAACAAAGGAGGTTATTTCCTTGACAATGGACTTGACTGTGTTTTTTTTTTCTTGACACCAAAAGCAAAGACAAAAAAATAAAAAATAAACAAGTAGTACTGCCCCAAACAAAATGCTTCTGCACAGCAAAGAAAGTCAGGAAAATGAAACGGCAATCTACAGAATGGGTGAAAGTGTTTCCATACCTCATATCTGATTAATATCCAAATATAAAAAACTCATGAAAATCAACAACAAAATAATGACACAATTTTAAAAGGGGAAAATAACAGAAATAAAACATTTTTCCAAAGTGGACAAATAAACAGGTACAAGAAAAGGTGCTCAGGGAAAAGAAGCAAGATGGCAGAAGAGTAGGAGACCTCGTTTTATCTGGTCCTTGAATTTAGCTGGATAACTATCAAACAATTCTGAATGCCCACGAATTCATCCTGAGAGGTAAGAAAATATATCTGGAACTCTACAAGTAGAAAAGCCACTCCTTTTCGCAAGGTAGGAGATGCAGAGTTGTGAATCTGCGGGGAGATATGGGAAGATAAATGGAGGGGGGAGGGAGCCTCTGTATGCTGGCTATTGAAAAGTAATATAACACCTGAGTGCAAAATCTGCTATTTAGAAATCTGCTCCAATAAGAGACGTCCCTTTCTGAAAGGGGCTCAGGGGATGGAAAGGGCAGAATTCTAGGTGGGCCACTGTGGTCTCAAGATCCCAGGAGACACAATGAACAGGGATGCCTGAATTGGTAGAGTGCCCAAGCAGTGGAGCAGGGAAACTGGTTATGGTCAATGAGCCCAGGATGGACTTGCAGCTTGGGTTGCCATAAACCATGAGCCAGGCCGGTCTGCTGACCACTCTATGCCTGAGCTACCTAAAAAGGATTGTAATGTGTGGGTTATTTACCATCTCCTGGGAGGGGCAGAAGAGCTGTGCCAATGACCGGGCAACAGCTTTCAGGGTGGTGGTGGTCCCAGAAAGGACAGTATAGCAGCACCCAGCTATGACCCAGGAGCAGTGGAGCAGGGCGCCCACACAAGCCCACAACCACTGGCAGTCCCAAGGACACAAAGGGCAGGGGTGCTCACGGGTCCCTGGGACTCCCCCTGGGAGGACTGCAGTGGGTCCACACGGCAAGAGTCTGAGGAGTTTGGCACAAACAAAAGTGAAAACTGTCCCCGAGGGTTTATTGAAGGGGGGACCACGATCTCTCAGCTTTGAGCTAGAGATCTGGGCTTGGCCATTTTTGCTCTGATTCTCTGAAGAGGCACAGAAAACTTCCAGGGAGTGAAAGCCAGGCAGACAACAATTTACACTGAGCCCAGACCCCTGACAAGGGGTGGGGCAACTCCACCCAGGCAAAGACACCTGAGAGGCAGCACAGCAGAGCCCCTCCCCCATAAGACAGGTTGGAAGAACTGGTGGAATACAACTTTATGGATCCCACAAGACTGTAAAAGTCTAGCACCAGGGGAAAATAGTATATTGAGCTACAGGTACTGCTCGTTTATCTTTCAGTTTAAAATGTTCCATTTCTTTCTTTCTTTCTTTCTTTCT
>NC_048232.1:28550897-28755498 GCF_002007445.2 Ailuropoda melanoleuca | reverse complement strand
ATTTCTGCTCTAATCTTGGTCAACTCCTTCCTTGTCAGTGGGTTAGGCCTGTCCCTCTGTTGCTGTTCCAGTTTCTTGAGGTGAGAATATAGAAACTGCATTTTAGATTTTTCTATTCTTTTGAGTGAGGCTTGGATGGCTATGTATTTCCCCCTTAGGACTGCCTTTGCAGTATCCCATAGGTTTTGGACCGTTGTGTATTCATTCTCGTTGGTCTCCATAAATTGTTTAAATTGATTTTTGATTTCCTGGTTTATCGAGTCATTCCTGAGCAGGATGGTTCTTAGTCTCCAAGTGTTTGAGTTTCTTCCAAATTTTTCCTTGTGGTTGAGTTCCAATTTCAAAGCGTTGCGGTCTGAGAATATGCAGGGAATAATTTCAGTCTTTTGGTATCAGTTGAGACCTGTTTTGTGACCCAGAACATGGTCTATTCTTGAGAATGTTCCATGGGCATTAGAATAGAATGAGTATTCTTTGGTTCTGGGGTGTAGTGTTCTATATATATATTTATGAAGTCCGACTCCTCTAGTATGGCATTCAAAGCTCTTGTTTCTTTGTTGATTTTCTGCTTGGGTGATCTGTCTATTGCTGATAGTGGACTGTTGAGGTCCCCTACTATTAACGTATTTTTATCTATATGTCTCCTTATTCTGGTTAAGAGTCGGCTTGAGTATCTTGCTGCTCCCGTTGGGGGCATATATATTTATAATTGTCATATCCACTTGTTGGATACATCCTTTAAGAATAATATACTGCCCTTCAGTATCTCTAACTATAGTCTTTAGTTTAAAATCCAATCTGTCTGATATGAGAATTGCTACCCCAGCTTTCTTTTGAGGTCCATTGGCATGAAATATGGTATTCCATCCCTTTACTTTTAGTATGGATGTATCTTTAGGTTCAAAATGAGTCTCTTGTAGACAGCAAATGGATGGGTCATGTCTTTTTATCCAATCTACAACCCTGTGGTGTTTTATGGGAGCATTTAGGCCATTTACATTGAGACTGATTATTGAGAGATATGATTTTAATGATGCCATGTTGCCTATAAAGTCTTCATTTCTATAGATTATGACTTTCTGTTCTGTATCACTCTTGGGGCCTTTATACTTTTATAGAACCCCCCTTAATATCTCCTGTAGGGCTGGTTACATGGTTACAAAATTGGTCAATGACTGGCGATTCTGGAAGTTCTTTATCTCTCCATCAATTCTGAATGACAGCCTTGCTGGATAAAGGATCCTTGGCTGCATGTTTTTCTCTGAAAGAACTTTAAATATACCCCCCAACCCTTTCTCTCATTCGAGGTCTGTTTAGAGAGGTCTGACATAATCCTAATATTTTTGCCTTTGTACGTGAGAAATTTCTTTGCCCTGCCCACTTTCAATACTGTATCCTTGGATCTAATATTTGCACATTGCACTATGACATGATGTGGTGTAGGTTTGTCATGGTTGAGCTTGGGAGCCTCTTGGACATGAATGCTTGTTTCCTTTGCTAGATTAGGGAAGTTTTCAGCTAAAATTTGTTCAAATATCTCTTCTAGACCTCTGTTTTTCTCCACCCCCTTAGGGATGCCAATGATTCTGACATCGGAACATTTCATTGAGTCAGTAATCTCCCGTAACCTACATTCTTGAGATTGGATTTTTTTGAGCCAAGTTTCTATTTTAGCTTTCGCTTCTACTAATGCATCCTCCAATTCACCAATATGTTCTTCTGTCTCATTCACCCTGGCCGTCAGAGCATCTAGTTTTGAATGCATTTGATTCATAGAATTTTTAATTTCTGCCAGATTTGCTCTCATTTCTGCCCTTAGAGATTCTATATTCTCATTAACATTTTCTTTAAGACTTTTTTCAAGTCTACACATCATCTTGACCATTATTACTCTGAACTCCATTTCTGATAATTTGGTTATATCCGTATCTATTNCTTTGCTAGATTAGGGAAGTTTTCAGCTAAAATTTGTTCAAATATCTCTTCTAGACCTCTGTTTTTCTCCACCCCCTTAGGGATGCCAATGATTCTGACATCGGAACATTTCATTGAGTCAGTAATCTCCCGTAACCTACATTCTTGAGATTGGATTTTTTTGAGCCAAGTTTCTATTTTAGCTTTCGCTTCTACTAATGCATCCTCCAATTCACCAATATGTTCTTCTGTCTCATTCACCCTGGCCGTCAGAGCATCTAGTTTTGAATGCATTTGATTCATAGAATTTTTAATTTCTGCCAGATTTGCTCTCATTTCTGCCCTTAGAGATTCTATATTCTCATTAACATTTTCTTTAAGACTTTTTTCAAGTCTACACATCATCTTGACCATTATTACTCTGAACTCCATTTCTGATAATTTGGTTATATCCGTATCTATTAGTTCTGTGGCAGAGGCCACAGACTCATTGTCTTTTCTTTGCTGGTGGGGATTTCTCCTTCTCATCATTCAGATAAGGAGAGGTTGCGGGGTTGTCCAGAGCCCAAATTATTGACCAGGACCCAGGCAGTGTGCACTTGTTTTATAGGGACCTTAGGGATGTGGGCTTCTTGATTTTTCAGCCTACCTTCTGGGGGAAGGGCCTGCCCCGCCGAAACTCAGGCAACCCTGTATGGGTAGAGTCTCTGTGTCCCCTGCGAGGGGGAATGGGGATGGGCACACTTTGAGTCAGTATTTCCAGGCTTTTGTTTTCTGGTGGCTTTCCCTGGCGGTTTGCTCTGCCTCTTCTGAAAGTCAGAGCAGCAATAGCCGAATCTCAGCCTCTGTCTCAGAACAGAGGGATCGCAGACTGCTCTCCACTGGTGTTCTGGCCACTTTAACTCTGTTTCTGTTGGTGCTGCTCAACCCTGCAGCATCCCGGGATGTGTGCCCCACAGCCAGCATCCCAGCCCTCACTTCCAGGGCTGGCACATCTCTGTCCTTTGTGTTTCTAACACCGCCAGCCACCAGCCACCCCCACGCGCTCTGGAGCTCCGTTTCAGTGTGGTTTGGGTGCACTCCGGAGCTCCGGTTTTCAGACTGGTCGCGAGCGTTCCCCGGCTCATGGTCTCAGTCTGCTCTCTCGTGGGTGCTGGTCCGCAAGTCTGCCCACTCCCCAGTGCAGGTGGCTACTGCTTCCCGGCGCCCAAACACAGTGACTCCCTCCCCCTTCCGTTTATCTTCCGATATATGTGTGTGGCTTCATGGCTCCCCACTTCGTACCTCAATGCTCATCGTTGGAGATGTTCATTTGTAGAGATCCAGATGTATCTTCCTGTGTCTCAGGCTGATTCTGTGGATGTTCAGGATGGTCTGGTACCTATCCAGCTTGACCCAGGGAACCAGCAGAAAAAGGGGACCCCTACCCCTCTGCCATCTTAACTCCTCCCAATATGTCATATTTAAATGGTCTACCCAACAAGAAGATCTAAAAATTGTAAATATCTATGCCCCCAACATGGGAGCAGCCAGCTACATAAACCAATTAATAACCAAAATAAAGTAACATATTGATAATAATACATTAATAGTAGGGGACTTCAACACCCCATTCACAATAGAAAGATCATCTAAGAAGAAGATCAACAAAGAAACAAGGGCTTTGAAGGACACACTGGACCAGATGGACTTCACAGATGTATACAAAACATTCCATTTTAAAACAATAGAATATTCATTCTTCTCAAGTGCATACGGAACTTTCTCCAGAAGACCAAAAACTGAGTCACAAATCAGACCTCAACTGATACTAAAAGGCTGAGATTATTCCCTACATGTTTTTAGACCACAGTCCTTTGAAACTGGAACTCAATCACAAGAGGAAATTTGGAAGGAGATCAAACACTTGGAAGTTAAAGAGCATCCTGCTAAAGAATGACTGGGTCAACCAGAAAATTAAAGAACTTAAAAAATTCATGGAAACTATGAGAATGAAAACACACTGGTTCAAAGCCTGTGGGATACTGCAAAGGTGGTCTTAGGAGGGAAATACATAGCCAACAAAGCCTGTCTCAAAAAAGTAGAAAAATCCCAAATGCACAAGCTAACCTTACACCTAAAGGAGCTGGAGAAGGAACAGCAAATAAAGCCTAAACAGAGCAGGAGAAGAGAAATAATAAAGATTAGAACAGAAATCAATGAAATAGAAACCAGAAAAACAGTAGAACAGATCGACAAAACTAGAAGCTTGTTCTTTTGAAAGAATTAATAAGATCAATAAACCTGTGTCCAGACTTATCAAAATGAGAAGAAAAAGGACCCAAATTAATAAAATAATGGAAGAAAGGGGGTAGAAGCAAGATGGCAAAGGAGTAGGGGATCCCATTTCAACCAGTCCCCTGAATTTAGCTGGATATCTGCGAAACCATTCTGAACACCCATGAAATCAGCCTGAGATGTGAGAATATGTATGTGGATCTCTATAAGCAGAAAAATACCACCTGTCACAAGGTAGGGAGGGTGGAATCGTGAGTCTGCAGAGAAGAATCTGCAGAGATATCAGAAGATAAACAGAAGGGGGAGGGAGGCTCCATAAGCTGGCTCCTAGAAAGTGATAAAACATCTGAGCCCAAAAGCATCCTATGCCAGGGACCAGGCAAAAACTCAGAGTGGTAGTGTCCAGGATAGTGCTTTAAAGCTGTCCCCAATAGGATCCAGTAGCTGCAGTGCGCATGCAAGCCCACAGCCATGCATGTTTTTAGAAGTACAAAGGGCAGGGACATGCCGGGCTCCTGAGACTACCTCTAAGAGAGTCACTATGAGTGCGCACCATGGGAGGTTGTGGTTTTCAGCGGTGCATGCAGAAATGGAGGCTGTTTGTCCCGGGGGTGGGGGGGGAGGTTAGTGAAGAGAGTAGACTGCAATTTCTCTGCTCTGGCCAGAGGTTTGGGTGTGGCCATTTTTGCTCTGACCCTTGGAAGAGGCATGGAAAGCCACCGGAGAACAAAAGCTCAAAAGACTGGTTTCCACTGAACCCATCCCAACAGGGAGCAGGGCAATTCTGCCCAATTAGGGTTGCCTGAGAAACAGTGGGGCATGCCCCTCCCCCAGAACAAGAGGATGACAACCATATGGACCCAGAAGAAGTGTAAAATCCCAACACCAGGGGAAAATAGTATATTTAGCTCCAGGCATTGCCTCACAGCTTTTTAATTTTTCAAATACAACTCTCTTTTTCTTTTTATTCTTTCTATTATGCTTCTTCTCTGTTTTTTTCTTTTTATGTTTGTCTCACTTAACTAGATGTTTAATATATCAACTTATGGGGCACCAGGGTGGCTCAGTCAGTTAAGCGGCTGCCTTTGGCTCAGGTCATGATCCCAGGGTCCTGGGATTGAGCCCTGCATCTGGCTCCCTGCTCAGCAGAGAGCTTGTTTCTCCCACTCCCTCTGCCTGTCGCTCTGCCTACTTGTGTTCTCTAGCTCTCTGTCAAATAAATAAAATCATNTGGACCCAGAAGAAGTGTAAAATCCCAACACCAGGGGAAAATAGTATATTTAGCTCCAGGCATTGCCTCACAGCTTTTTAATTTTTCAAATACAACTCTCTTTTTCTTTTTATTCTTTCTATTATGCTTCTTCTCTGTTTTTTTCTTTTTATGTTTGTCTCACTTAACTAGATGTTTAATATATCAACTTATGGGGCACCAGGGTGGCTCAGTCAGTTAAGCGGCTGCCTTTGGCTCAGGTCATGATATATATATATATATGCTTCATTTTAGTCCTTTTCCCCGTATTCAGTATTGCCTTTATATATATACAAGTTTTAGTTTGCCCATAATTTTGGGAAGTAGTGTCTACTAACAAACAGACCAAAATACACCCAGGAACAACTGAAGCACTCTACTTTGTCCACATGAATGCCCCCTACCCCTCACCATCTTTTTTTGTTTTTAATTTTTAAAAATATTTTTAATTTTATAACTTTATTCTTGCTTTTCATTTTGGCTTTGTTTTTTTCAGTGGTGACTTCAGACCACTCTGGATTTTCCTAGGGTACATATTGCTTGGTTCCTGGTTGATATTTTGGACCCTGTACATTCCCTCAACTATCCTGTAACAGAATGACTAGGAGGAGGAACTCCCAACAAAGAAAAGAACCAGAGACAATGTCCCCTGCCACAGATCTAATGGATATGGATATAAGTAAGATGTCAGAGATAGACTTCAGGGTAGCAATTAGGAAGTCAATAGCTAGGCTTGAGAAAAGCCTTAGTGACAATATGGAACCTCTAAGGGCAGAAATGAAATCTAATCAGGCTGAACTTAAAAATGCTATGAATGAGATGCAGTCTAAACTGGATACTCTAACAGCCAGGGTAAATGAGGTAGAGGAATAAATTAGTGATCTAGAAGATAAACTGATAGGTAGGAAGCTGAGAAGAGTAGGGATAGGCAGCTAGAAGACCATGAGAACAGAGTTAGAGAGATCAGTGACACCATGCAAAGTTCCAATGTCAGAATTATTGGGATCTCTGAGGGGCTGGAGAGAGAGAGAGAGGACTAGAAGGCATATTTGAGCAAATCATAGGTGAGAACTTCCCTAATCTGGTGAAGGAAACAAGCATTCATGTCCAAGAGGCAGAGAGGACCCCTCCCAAGATCAATAAAAATAGACCAGCATCCCAGCATATAACAGTGAAACTTGTAAATGTTAGAGCCAAGGAAGCTATCCTGAGAGCAGCTAGGGGGAAGAGATTTCTTATGTATGGAGGGAGGAACATCAGAATAATGTCAGACCCTCACAGAGTCCTGTCAAGCCAGAAGGGGCTGGCAAGATATATTCAGGGTACGAAATGAGAAGAATATGCAGCCAAGAATACTCTATCCAGCAAGGCTGTCATTCAGAATGGACAGAGAGACAAAGAACTTCCAGGACCAGCAGAAACTGAAAGTAAATGTGACCACCAAGCCAATCCCTCCTATTAGGGGGGATTCTATAAAAGAAGAAAGACCCCAAGAGTAATATAGACCAGAAATTTACAGAGACAATCTATAGAAACAGGGACTTTACAGGCAACATGATGGCACTAATTTCATATCTTTCAATAGATATTCTCAATGTGAACGGCCTAAATGCTCCTATGAAATGGCACAGGGTTTCATATTGGATAAAAAGACAGGACCCATCCATACACTGTCTACAAGAGACTCATTTTGAACCTAAAGAAACCTCCAGATTAAAAGTGAGGAGATGGAGAACCATTTACCATACTAACGGACCTCAAAAGAAAGCTGTGGTAGCAATTCTCATATCAGACAAATTAGATTTTAAACCAAAGAATGTAATAAGAGAAGTGGAGGGACACTATATCATACTTAAAGGGTCTACCCAACAAGAAGAACTAACAATTGTAAATATCTATGTGCCCAACATGGGAGCAGCGAACAACATAAACCAGCTAGCTATTAATCAAAATAAAGAATCATATTGATAATAATACATGAATAGTAGGAGGCTTCAACACTCCACTCAAAGCGATGGACAGATCATTTAAGCAGGAGATAAACAGTGAAACAGAGCTTTGAATGACACAATGGACCAGATGGACTTCGTAGATATATACAGAACATCCCACCCCAAAACAACAGAATACTCAATTCTTTTTGAGTGCACATGGAACTTTCCCCAGAATAGACCACATACTGGGCCACAAATCAGGTCTCAAACAATACCAAAGATTTAAATTATTCCCTGCATATTATCAGACCACAATGCTTTGAAACTGGAACTCAATCACAAGAAAAAAATTGGAAGGAATTCAAACACTTGGAAGTTAGACAGCATCTTGCTAAAGGATGATTGGGTCAACCAGGAAATTAAAGAAAAACTTAAACAATTCATGGAAACTAATGAGAATGAAAACACATCAGCCCAAAACTATGGGATACCACAAAGGCAGTCCTAAGGGGGGAATACATAGCCATCTAAGCTTCTCTCAAAACATTAAAAAAAAAATACCAGATACACAAACTAACCTTACACCTAAAGGAGCTGGAGAAAGGACAGCAAATAAAACCTAAACCATATAAGAGAAAAGAAATAAGATAGAGCAGAGATCAATGAAATAGAAACCAGAGGAACAGTAGAACAGATCAACAAAACTAGAAGCTGGTTCTTTAAAGCAATTAATAAGATCAATAAACCTCTGGCCAGACTTATCCAAAAGAAAAGGGAAAGGACCCAAATTAATAAAATCATGAAAGAAAGGGAAGAGATCACAATTAACGCCAAACAATTATTGGAAATTATTACCAACACCTATATACCAACAAATTAAGCAATGTGGAAGAAATGGATGCCTTCCTGGAAACTTATAAACTACCAAGACTGAAACAGGAAGAAATAGACAATCTGAATAGACCAATAACCACTAACAAAATTGAATTGGGAATCAAAAACCAACCAAACAACAGGAGTCCAGGGCCAGATGGCTTCCCAGGGGAATTCTACGAAACATTTAAAAAGAAATAGTACCTATTCTACTGAAGCTGTTTCAAAATATAGAAACAGAAGGAAAACTTCCAAAGTTTTATGAGGCCAGCATTAAACCTGACAAAAGACCCCATCAAAAAGGAGAATTATGGTCCAATATCCCTGATGAACATGGATAATAAAATACTCAACAAGATCCCAGCCAGTAGGATTGAACAGTACGTTCAAAGGATTATTCACCATGACCAGGTGGGATTTATTCCTGGGATGCAAGGGTGGTTCAACATTCACACATCAACTAACATGATAATATTAATAAAAGAATGGACAAGAACCATATGATCCTCTCAACAGACTCAGAAAAAGCCTTTGACAAAATACAATATCCTCTCCTGATTAAAACTCTTCAGAGTGTAGGGATGGAGAGAACATACCTCAATATCATAAAAAGCCACCTATGAACCCACAGCAAATATCATTTTCAGTGGGGAAAAGCTGAGAGCTTTTCCCTTATGGTCAGGAACACGACAGGGAATCCCACTCTCACCTCTTTTATTCAACATAGTACTAGAAGTCCTAGCCTCAGCAATCAGACAACAAAAAGAAATAAAAGGCATTCAAACTGGCAAAGAAGAGGTCAAACTCTCACTCTTTGCAGATGACATGATACTTTATGTGGAAAGCCCAAAAGACTCCATCCCAAAATTACTAGAACTCATACAGCAATTCAGCAATGTGGCAGAATACAAAATCAATGCACAGAAATCACTTGCATTTCTATACACTAACAATGTAACTGTAGAAAAAGAAATTAAGGAATAGGTTCCATTTACAATAGCACCAAAAACCATAAGATACCTAGAAATAAATCTAACCAAAGAGGTAAAGGATCTATACTCTAGAAACTACAGAACATTTATGAAAGAAATTGAGGAAGACAAAGAAATGGAAAAACATTCTGTGCTCATGGATTGGAAGAAAAACATTGTTAAAATGTCTATGCTGCTCAGAGCAATCTACACTTTCAATATCACCACTATTAAAATACCACTGGCATTTTTCAAAGAGCTGGAACAAACAATCCTAAAATGTGTATGGAACCAGAAAAGACCACGAATAGCCAGAGGAATGTTGTAAAAGAATACCAAAGCTTCAAATTCATAGGAACAGACTTGTGTTCCCTCAGCTCTATGGGACACTACCAAAGAGAATCAGTTCTCTCTTACAGTATACATACTAGTGAGGAAGGAGTTCCATGATGATGAGAAGGAAAAGATCACATGAGTGGCAGAAAGGAATCTCAGAGGGCATAAAATGGATTCAATTCCCACTGATGCATTGTAAACTCCATCTGAAAGCCCACACATGAGCTGCTGGACACCAGTGGGACTTAAAGCCTGGAATTTTAAAAATCAGCAGGCTGGGCTCTAAGAGAGCTTGGAGGGCAACTGGAAGCTGAGTCTACACCTTTAAATATCCAGCTTAGCAAACAGCCCATGGACATACAGCTTGGTAGCAGCAGTTTGAAAAGTGCCAAGGGCTTATGGGAGGGAGAGTTAGTTACTAATCGCAGAGTGTGCTGAGGGACTTCTCCCAGAACAAAGGAGGTGGCAAGTGCCATTTGCCCCATCCCCCACCCCCAGCATAAACACACTGTCACCTATGGGAACCAGCACTACAGGCATTTACTACTTAACTTTCTTACACCAAGCTCCACCCCCTCCAGCCAGGCTATTATTCAGAATAGAAGAAGAGATAGAGTTTCTCAGACAAACAAAAACTAAAGGAGTTCATGACCACTAAACCAGCCCTACAAGAAATATTAAAGAGGACTCTTTGAGTGGAAAGGAAGGACCATAAGTAAGAGTATGAAAAGTAGAAAACAAAATCTGTTAAAATAAGCTTTCTGTAAAAAAAAATCAGCCAAAGGATTAACAAAATAAAATAATGTAAAATATGACTCCATATATCTAAAACATGGGTGGGAGAGGAGTAAAGAATGGGTTCAAACTTATGTGACCATCAACATAATACAGACTGCTACATACAGAAGATGTCCTAACCACACGTCAAAAACCACTAATAGTTCTGTTTATGGCCGCTGAGGAATGTAGATTCAGTGTTGTAACCCAGTGGGAAAATGCGGCCTTTGATTAAATAAGAGACCCACATAATGTTTGAAATGATAGTGAAATACATTTGAGAGAATCTTCAGCTCCTGGTCAACAGGTCCAATGGTACCTACTGTTTCAGGCTGCACAACAACTAGGTGTACTATATGAATGAGAAGATCCTGAAGTTGGCCACCACTCTGGGGACAAGCTGGTGTCACAGGGTACCTCACTAAGACTCACAAGATCCAGTTGCACATCACAGTTCTGGATTACCTTGCACCATATGCCAAGTATAAAGTGTGGATAAAGCCTGGAGCAGAGCAGTCCTTCCTGTATGGGAACCATGTGTTGAAATACAGGCTGGGTTGAATCACTGAAAATATTTGTTGGTACCAAGGAGAGGTGGTATGCTCCATGGCAGACATACCTTTGAATTTTGGGGTGGCAGCAAAGTCTGCAGAAGACTGTAGGAAAGTAGACTCCATGGTGATTCTGGTATTTCATCAAGCAGACATTGGAGAATATGTGCGGCACGAAGAGACACTGATTTAAGATGAAATCATTGTAAAGACTTATGCTATGTGGAAGGACCTTGCTTTGTTTCCTGTGTCTGTGTAGGCTCTAGCATAATGTTGAATTCTTTCAACAATGTAACTGCTTCAAGGACTTCTTAGTTTAATATTATTTATGGATGAATGTAGGCTGGACTCATGCAGAAATGGCTCAAAAAATGGCGTTTCAGATCTTTGCATTTGCGACTAAATAGAATACTGTGTTTTATATTTGAATCAGAGAGATTTTGGTTTTGAGTAACAGCTTCTAAATTGTTGGAACTCAGGACAAGAATAGCTTATTGTTGATGTACTATACCTTGGCTAACTGAATTAAAATAAAAATAAATAAAAAAATTTTTAAAAAACGATAGCTTATTGTTATCCGTGACAACACTGTTTTCCAAACTCATAATAAGAACACAATGGATTTTCTTCATTATTTACTAATATGATGAAAATTACATATTGCCGTATCAGAATGTTAGGCCATGGATGGGATTTTACAAATGAAATTTGGATAAAATAATAGCAACAGGGACACCTGGGTGGCTCAGTCAGTTAAGGTTCTGACACTTGATTTCAGTTCAGGTCATGATCTCAGGATCCTGAGATCAAGCCCTGCAGAGGGCTCTGCACTCAGCCCAGAGTCTGCTTGAGATCTCACTCTCCTTCTCTCCCTGCTCATGCTAAATAAATAAATAGATAGATAAATGATAGATAGATATAGATAGATAAATAAAATCTTTAAAAATAATAATAATAACAGCAATTTGTTCTGCTAATTTTCAATACAGTAGATGTTGTGTGGAAGAAAAACTTGGAGTCAAACCGAGTTCTAACACCTACCAGCTGTATGGCCTTAGAGGAGTCATTAAACTTTAATAAGCTTAATTTTCTTCTTCTGTTTCAAAAAACAGCTTTAACCATCTACCTAAGAATGGTTTTTAGAATTAGAAATCATGTTTGTAAAATATTTAGCACAGTGCCTGGCAAATGATAGGTGTTAAATAAATGGTAAAAATTATTTTTATATTGCGTATACTAGGTATTTCTATTACTAAGAGTAGGATCTTATGAGAATAGTTTAATTATGTATCTTGGCTCTTGAACTTTCTTTTATTTAGATGGTATGATCCCAGGCTAATTTTATTTTGTCACCTTTATATCTTAAATCATGTCCCTTATGAACCTTTACTTATCTGACTGAACTAGACAGAAGGCACTAATCAGAGACCCTGAAATAAGTGCCTCCACTGTTCCCCATGACTGCCAAAATTATTTTTGGAATTATAAAAAATGTTTTTTAAAAATGAAAAAAAAATCCACTGTTTTAAAAAACTTCCTGTATTGTTAAAAATGTCTTTAATTAATATACTGCTTATTTTAAATTCAAAAAAGAACACTAATAGATATGCAAAGAATAAAGAGAAGAGAACCCAAGTATATCACTAAAATAAACCAGCAAACCATGAGAGAGCAAGAGAAGAAAGGATCAGAGAAAAAATACATAAATAACCACAAAATAAGTAACAAAATAGCAATAAATACAAATACAAAATACAAATACAATGACTGAATGTAAATGGACCAAACACAGTAACCAAAAGACACAGAGTGACAGAATGGGTTAAACACACACACACACACACACACACAAAGACCCATATGCTGCCTACAAGAGACTCATTTTAGACCTAAAGATACTTGCAGATTGAAAGTAAGAGAATGGAAAATAATCTATCATGCAAATGGATGTGAAAAAGAATGCTGGAGTTGCAATATTTATATCAGACAAAATAGACTTTAAAACAAAGACTGTAACAAAAGACCAAAAAAGACACTACATAATTATAAAAGGAACAATCCAACAAGAAGACCTAACAATTGTAAAAATTTATGCCCTCAACATAGGAGCACCCAAATACATAAAACAATTAATAACAAAACATAAAGGAACTACTAATAATATTATAATAATAGTAGGGGATTTTAAGCTCCCACTTACATCAATGGACAGATCATCTAAATAGAAAAATCAAAAAGGATCCAATGGCTTTGAATGACACACTGGACCAAGTGGACTTAACAGATAGCAGCATTATCTAAATAGCCAAACTATGGAAACAGCCCAAGTGTCCATCAACTGATAAATGGATAAAGAAAATGTAATATGTGTACACACACACACACACACACACCATGGAATATTATTTAGCTATAAAAAAGAATGAAATCTTGCCATTTGCAATGATTGTTGGATCTAGAGAATATTATGCTATGCAAAATAAGTCAATCAGAGAAAGACAAATACCATATGATTTCACTCACATGTGTAATTTAAGAAACAAAACAAACAAGCAAAGGGGAAAACACAGCCAGAGGAAAACCAAGAAAAAGACTCTTACCTATAGAGAACAAACTGATGGTTACCAGAAAGGAGGGGGGCAGGTGGATAGGTGATAGGGATTAAGGAGGGCACTTGTGATGAACACTGGATGATGTATGAATCACTATATTGAACATCTGAAATTAATATTATACTGTATGTTAACTAACTGGAATTTTAAAACTTTTAGAATCATAAGGAAAATACATATATGGCACTATATTGCATTTATCAAAAAAATCTGCATATAAGTAGACCCATGAAGTTCAAACCCATGTTGTTCAAGGGTCAACTCTTTAAGAAATTGGGAAGATAGCAAATAAATGATCTAATTTTGCATCTCAAAGAACTAGAACAAATTAAGCCCAAACAATAGCTGAAGTAAGGAAATAATAAATAATAAAGGTAAGAATGAAAACAGATGAAATACAGACCAGAAAAACAATAGAAGAAATCAACAAACAGTAGTTTTTTCCCAAAATATAAACAAAATTGACAAACCTTTAGCAAGATTAATTAAGAAAAAAGGAATAATAAATAAAATCAGAAATGAAAGAGGAGTAATTACAACTGACAGTACAGAAATCCATAGGATCATAAAAGAATACTATGAGGAATTATAAGCCAACCAATTAGATAACTAGAAGAAAAAAATAAGTTCCTAGAATTATACAGCCTACGAAGACTGAAGCAGGAAGAGACAGAAAATTTGAGAGACCAATAAAAAGGATATTAAAATAGTAAAACCTCCCAACACAGAAAACCCCACAACCAGATGGTTTAAGTGGTGAATTATATAAAACATTTAAAGAAAAACAAATCCCAATCATCTCTAAACTCTTTCAAGAATTAGAGGAGGCAGAAACACTTCCAAACTCATTGTAGGAGTCTAGTATTACCTGATTCCAAATGCCAGATACAGACAGTACAAGAAAACTACAGACTAATTCTCCTGAAGAATATAGATGCAAAACTGACAACAAAATATTATCAAACCAAATTCAAGAACTCATTAAAACGATCATGCACTATGACCAAGTGCAATTTATCCCTGAGATACAGGGATAGGTCATCATTCATAAATCAATAATTGTGATATATCACAGTTCATTTAATAGAATGAAAAATAAAAATCATAAGATCTCTTTAATAGATTCAGAAAAAGCATTTGGCAAAATACAACATTCTTTCATGATAAAAAAACTCTCAAAGCTTAGGCATAGAAGCTTAGGTATAGAAGGCACATAAGTCAACATATGACAAACCCACAGTTAACATTATACTCAATGAAGAAAAATGTAAAGCTTTTCCTCTAAGATCAGGAACAATACAAGTGTACCCATATTCAACACAGTACTAGAAGTCCTAGCTAGGGCAATCAAGCATGAAAAAGAAATAAAAGGCATCCAAATAGGAAAGTAAGAATTAAAATTTTCATTATCTGCAGATGATAAGATTTTGTACAGTTGACCCTTGAACAACATGGCTTGAACTGCATGGGTCAACTTATATGCAGATTTTTAAAATAAATGCTGTGATATAAATGTATTTTCTCTTCCTTATGATTTTCTTCACATTTTCTTTTCTCTAGCTTGCTCTATTGTAGAATATAGTATATATATCATATAAAATGTGCATTAATTGGCTGTTTATGCTATTTGTAAGGCTTCTGGTCAACAGTAAGCCATTAACAGTTAAGTTTTGAGGGAATCAAAAGTTATACATAGATTTTTTTACTGCACAGGGGTTTGGTGTCCCACCCCTTCATTGTTCAAGGGTCAATTATATATTGAAAATCCCCAAAACTAAAAACTGTGGAATATGATCAATGAATTTAGTAAAGCTGCAGGATGTAAAATCAATACACAGAAGTCAGTTACAATTCTGTATGCTAATAGTGAAACATCTGAAAAAGAAATAAAGTAAGCTATCCTATTTACAATGCATTGAAAATCATAAAACACCTAGGAGAAAATTTAACCAAGGAAGTAAAAAATATGTACAATTAAAACTACAAGAAGTTGTTGAAAGAAATTGAAGAAGATACAAATGGAAGGAAATCCATGTTTATGAATCAGAGGAGTCAATATTGTTTAAACATCCATACTATCCAGAACTATCTATAGATTCAATGTAAACTTTACCAAAATTCCAATGTAATTTTTCATAGAAATAGATACAACAATCCTACAATTTGTATGGAACTACAAAAGAGCTCCAATAGCAAAGCAATCATGAGAAAGAAAAGGCATCACACTTCCTGATTCAAATTATGCTACAAAACTATAGTAAATAAAATAGTACAGTCTGGCATAAAAATATACACAGGCCAATGGAATAGAAAATGCAGAATTAAACCTCTGCATATACGGTCCTCTAATATTTGACAAGGGAGACAAGAACATCCAATGGGGAAATGATTGTCTCTTCAACAAATGGTGCTAGGAAAACCATATAACCACAGGCAAACAAAATGAAATTATATCCCTAACTTCAACATCTCACAAAAATTAATGCAAAATGGATCAAAGATTTAAACATAAGATCTGATACTATAAAACTCCTAAAAGAAAACATAGGGAAAAAAGGAGCTCCTCAACACTGGTCTGCCAATGATTTTTTTTGGATTTGACATCAAAAGCACAAGCAACAAAATAAAAAAATCAGTAAGTGGAACTACACCCAACTTAAAAACTTCTACACTGCAAAAGAAACAATTAACATGAGTGACATCACCAAGATGGCAACATAGGTCATTCTTGACCTTGCTCTCCCTCATAAGAAGGACAAATAATCATTCACAGACACCAGTGAGAAAATCCTAAAATATGGGGATGAAGCTAAAGCACTACAGAGACCAAAACAGACCACATTAGAAGAACAAGAGAAGTGGTTACACACTGACCACAGTGCCCCTCCCTCAGGCCAGTGCAACACCACACAGAAAGGTCTCTTCTAAGTCTATCATTCCTCCACTGCAGAAAAAAAAAAAGAACCCAGGGTGGACATCGAGCTCAGACTGAATTACACTCCCAGTTTTCCTGGTTCTCCAGCTTGCAGATAGTGAATAATGGGACTCCTTGGCCTTCGTAACTGCATGTGCCAATTATTACAATAAATCTCCTTTTATATATCTATATCTATATATAGATATCGATATCCTATTTGTTCTGTTTTTCTGGAGAACACTAATACAGGTGGCTTTATTAATATGAAACAAGATAGACTTTAAGTCAGAAACTGTTGCAAGAGACAAAGAATCACATTATATGTTGACAAAAGGGTCATTCGTCAAGAATATATAACACCTATGAACAAAGGCACACACAGAAAAGAACCCCAAAATATATGAAGCAAACAAGCATATAAAAGATCCATAAATAAATATAGGACTTGAACACCACTATACACCAACTGGACATGACAAATGACATTTATGAAACCCACAGCTAACATTCTACTCAATGGTGAAAGAATGAATGATTCCTCCATACAAACAGAAAACATTGTCTGTTTTTACCAGTACTATTCAACAATGTAGTAGAAGTTTGAGCAAGAGCAGTTAGAAAATAAAAAGAAATAAAAGGTATCCAAATTGGAAACGGAGTAAAACTATCTTTATTCACAGATGACATGATCATATATCTAGAAAATTCCAAAGATTTCACACAGAAATATTAAAGTTAAATTTAGCAAAGATTCAGGATTCAAGATCAGCATGCAAAATCAGTTGTATTTCTAAACATCAGCAATAAGTACTTTGAAAATGAAATTTAAAAAAAATTCCATCACTATATATCAGAAAGAATAAAATACTTAGGAATTACTATTACCTAAGAATTATACACTGAAAACTATCAAATATTGCTATAATAAACTAAATAAGACCTAAATAAAGTGGAAAGGCATTCTGGGTTCATGAATGGGGGACTTAATACTATTAAGATGACAATACTTCCCAAGGTGATCTACAGATTTGAGTGCATTCTCTAGGAAATCCCAAAGGCCTATTTGAAAAAATGAAAAAATTTGATCCTAAAATTCATATTTAGTTGCAGGAGGTCTAAAATAGCCAAAGTGGTGTTGAAAGAGACAAAAATTAAGAACTCACATTTCCCCATTTCCAAACTTACTACAAAGCTAAAGCAAATCAAAACAATATGATATTGACATGTGGATAGACATATACACCAGTGGAATACAATTGAGAGCCCAGAAATAAACCCATACATGGGGTTGACTGGTTTTTTACTAGGGTGCCAACACAATTCAGTGGAAAAAGAAGAGCCTCTTCAACAAACAATGCTGGAACAACTCAATTTCCACAGGCAAAAAAAATTAAGTTGTATGGATCACTACTTCACACCATATACAAAAATGAACTAAAAATGTATTAATGACCTAAATATAAGAGCTTAAACCATAAATCTCTTAGAAGAAACCATAAGGGTAAATCTCTTACCTTAGATTTTGCCATTAATTCTCAGATATTGACACTAAAAGCATAGTAACAAAATAAGAAACAGATAAATTGAGCTTCATGAAATTATTTTTATGCATCAAAGGACATTTTCAAGAAAGTGAAAAGATAGCCTACAGAATGAGAGGAAATATTTGTAAACCATACATCTGACAAAAGGTTTAATATCCAAGGGGCGCCTGGGTGGCACAGCGGTTAAGCGTCTGCCTTCGGCTCAGGGCGTGATCCTGGCGTTACGGGATCGAGCCCCACATCAGGCTCCTCTGCTGGGAGCCTGCTTCTTCCTCTCCCACTCCCCCTGCTTGTGTCCCCTCTCTCACTGACTGTCTCTATCTCTGTCAAATAAATAAATAAAATCTTTAAAAAAAAAAAAGGTTTAATATCCAGAATATATAAAGAACCTCTACAACTCACAACAAAAAGACTAACAAACCAATTATAAGCTGGGTGAAGGAGCTGAATAGACATTTTTTTCCAAAGAAGATATACAAATGACCAATAAGCACATTTAAAAAATGCTTCACATCTTTAGTAATTGGGAAATGCAAATCAAAATCTCAATGAGATATATTTCATACCTACTAGAACCATTATAATTAAAAGAGCAAAGAAAACAAGTGTTGGCAAAAATGTTATCCTTCTATATTGCTGGTGGAAATATAAAATGGTGCAAACACTGTGGAAAACAGTTGGGCAGTTACTCAAAAAGCTAAAATTGGAATTATCATATGATCCAAAATTAGAATTATCATATGATCCAGCAATTATCATATGATCAACACTCCTACCCAAAATAATTGAAAACAGATTTAAACAGCTACCCATACACCATGTTCATTGCAGCATTATTGACAATAGCCAAAAGACAGAAACCCAAATGTACATCAGCAGGTAAATGGATAAACAAAATGCGATAGATGATAGATAGATAGATAGATAGATAGATAGATGATAGATTAGATAGATAGATGATAGATAGATAGATTAGATAGATGATGATAGATAGATGATAGATAGATAGATAGATAGATAGATAGATAGATAGATAGATAGATATGCAATGGAATCTTATTCAGCCATCAAACAAGGAATGAAGTTCTGACACATCATGGATGAAACTTAAAAACATTATGCTAAGTGACATAGGCCAGATAAAAAGGGCAAATGTTGTATGATTTCACTCATATGAAATAGGCACATTCATAGAGATAAAAAGTAAATTAGAGGTTACCAGGGGCTGGATAGGGGCAGGAATGGGAGTTATTGCTTGATGAATTTTTTTTTAGGGTAATGAAAAGTTGTGGATATAGAGGGAGTGATGATTGCACAACATTGTGAATGCCATTAATGCCACTGAATTGTACACTTAAAAGATAATTAAAATGGCAAATTTCATGTTATACAAATTTTACCACAATAAAAAATTTTAGTGGATTGATTAAATTCAGGCTAACTGCTGGTTAAAATTTGTAATAAACTTTGAATAAAAGAAAACATCCTGATCATAATAAGGAATATTTATCTCAGATAACCTGGTAACATAGGTGAAACAGTAGAGGAACTCTCAACTCAAAGCAGAATAGAAGAGTAATTCTCCTGCACTTTACATCACAATCATTTAATTTTATTTAGAAAGTTCAAGCCAATGTTGGAAGATATGGGTTGATTATAAAAGCTATATGTGTTGGAAAGGAAGAACAAATTTATCATTTAGTATACACATACACATACATACATACATACATATTTTTTTAAGAGAGAGAGAGAGAACACGCTCAAGTTGGCAGGGGGAGCCAAGGGAGAATCTTAATCAGGCTCCACCCCCAGCACAGAGTGCCATGGAGGGTTCAATCTCAGGACCCTGAGATCATGACCTGAGCTGAAATCAAGTCAGTCGCTTAACCAACTGAGCCACCCAGGCACCCTGTTTTAAAATATATTATATAAAACACCTAAATAATCTATTATTTATACCACAAATCATCTTTTTCCTGCTGTACCCTGATGAATTTTTGGCATGATATGTTCAGAATTCATAATGCCAAATACTGCTATTTGGTTGAGGCAAAGCAATCACTTCCCTTCTACACAGATCTTAGTTGAAATAAACTCTGGGTAATGTAATGTTAACTCATCAAATTAATTTTTGCATACTGGTCAATATATTTCCATATTATGTGATGACTGTCCAAGGAGTTATTTCTATATTTAATAATGTTCTCTCTTCACTTATTTATGATTATACCGTGGGAACACATAAACATTCACATTTTAACCTTACAAAATAGAAAACCTTTTTACCTTGAAATTCTCTTGCTTCTTGGTAAGTTTGTTTTTCAGTCTTACTTTGTAATTTCTCTTCTACAACAGCAGCCTTAATGACAAAAGTTATAATAATAATTTCAAATTATGTATCTTGGAACTCTACCTTCTCTCAGAGCAAGAATTTTTACTCATATCTACAATGCCATTGCATAAATGTTTTACTTTTATATCCTAAATGCATCAAATAAAAACACAAGAAAAATGAAGGGATCTGAAACATTTGGGAACACTTATGCGGAGGGAACCCAAACTATATTGTGATTCTCCTTCTAAATAATTCCAAATAAATCAAGTTAATAATGATTATGATTCTACTTTAGATTTATATTTCAGTCTGATTCAATCTCTAGACTAACTCAAATGGCTCATGAAATTATTTTTAAGGTCACTTTAATAAATTCTATGATAAAAGTATATTGTACATATATGTCAAATATATACAGCCTTTTTATCATTTCTTTTTCCCCAGCATTTTTGCTTTAAGAGTTTTGTAATCAAATACTGTTTTATCAAAAGCAATTCTGATAATTTTCTAGCCCTTAAGGTATATAAAATCATTTCAAAAAAAGTATGTTTTCACAATTACCTTACTATATAAAAATATTTTTTCTAGATGAACCCAAAATGAAAATTTCCCTGTCTCAGCTAGGAATTGTGTATATTTTATCATTAAAACTCTAATCTAAGCCACAAGTTCTTTGTCCATACAGCTTAGAATTTTTTATGTTAATATTATTCTGATTCTCAAATAGTACTTTAAACATCCTAAATATAAAACAGATTGTATTAAATGGCAAACTTTTTATTCCTTTTCAACTAGAAAATATTAATGAGTTTTAATTAACATTTGCTTAAAATATTAAAGGAGTCTAGCAATTCAAAGTAAACAGCTTTCAAATTATTGTACTGTATCTTACCTTTGAGATGTCACTACCCATTGGCTTTCTTTTAGGTGAAATGAATGTTGCTGTTTCATTCCCTTGAAGTGATGTTTTGACAGACAGTAAATCTTCAATTTCTTCGTTTGATAATAGTCTTGTTAATGATTTATCATGGGTCTTTAATGGAAGTATATGGGATAGGTCTTTATCAGCTGAACCTTCATTTGAACTCCTTAAAAAAGCTGATCCATCTTGAGACGATAGGATCTGTGAAAGATCTGAAATAGCAGAGCTAGCTCTTTTCTTCTCTGAGCTTTAGAATTACAAAACATCTGGTATTAGATTATGTGAAGAAAATTTTTTATTTGTAACTGAAGAATCATTTTCATAATCTATAAGAATATTAAATAAGCAATCATAATTATTCATTAATTAGTAGTAATACAAATATGAAGTTGCTGCTAGATAACAAGTTGAAGATAATATATCTTTTGGGATTTAAAATAGATGTACAGAATTAAGTAACACTTAAACTACTTAACATAAGAGCTATTCAAGATCATAACAGGCACAGAACAAAAAGTATTTAGTCAGACAAAGTAGAGCACAAGATGTTTTAGAGGATGACCTTTAGTCACATTTATCCCAAAGTTATTTTTCCACAATTTCTTTCAGAATGAAAATAAAAATGAAAATTTCTCTATAGCAGTTTTAATATTACAAGATCACTGTCTTCCACAAAAGTCAATTTCCAAGCTCTGAGTTAGTTTTCTTCAAGGTAATAAGTACTTATTCTTCACCAGTTGGCAGGATCAGCTTATTAGGGTTCCAGAACTAGGGTAACCATATGTCATGGTTTGTCCGCACGGTCTCAGTGTATGTTAGTCCCAGCATTCCAGTTTAGATGATAATTTAAATGGTCCAACTACCTATGTTTTATAGAATTTGGCATAGCTTTTCTAGCCCTATCAAATGCAACAGAGTTTGATGGTTCTTTGTTTTATACAGCTATTACTCCAGTTAGTATAATTTACCTAAGGTTTATTGCAGTGCCTAAAATAATTTGAATTTTGGTCACACAGAAGCAAAATTTTACAGTGCAGCTATTGTCAGCCATCCTAATTTGCCACTTTAGGATGAATTTCAAACATCAGATTTTAGATTATAAAAAAGAGGGGTACGGAGGACAATTCTAAGAACAAAAGTGTAAGATAATTGATGGCTAAAAAGACAATTTATGACAAACAGACTTTTGTAGTAGTGTTATAAAATAGATTCCAATATTAAAGAGAATAGGTGGCTGCCTGCCCTAAATTAAGGATGATATCTCATCCTCAAACATGATTTATTGGTTTTATTAGGTATTTGAATTTAAAATGACTAGTTATAAAATAGTCTAACACTCCTCTGGAAAACACTTTTGAAGACAGATCCTAGAGTACTGTTGTCAATTTTCAGCCATTGAAGCATAACAACTGTCCAAGTACATAATATAAATCGATGCTTTTTTACAAACATACCTGCAGCTATACACAAATCACCACTCCTGTCACTAATATTACCACGTAGCTATATGTAGAAAGTAAAATACTTTCAAAGATTTTGAAATGTTTATTAGGGGATATCATTAATCACTTGATTCTACATAGGCAAGTGGTCCTATTATAACAAGAGAGAAAATGTGTGGCAATATCAAGAACAAGGCCTTAAATACAATACAAAGCACATAATACAAAGTTTATTTATAACCATATTCCTACACTCAAGCTTTCCCCACTTATATTGGCTCCCACAACCATAAAGGACTGTCATTGCATAATACCATAATACTTCTGCTGAGGGGGAACAAGAATCAAAAATACTAGAAAGGTATGCAAGCAATACTGTTCAAGCTCACATCAGCCAAACAGGTACCTCTAGAAGTGGAAACAGGCATACTCTCAAGGCCTGATGTTTGTTTGAATGATAAAAGAAAAGAAGAGGAAAAGGAGGAGGAGGAGGGGAGGAGGAAGAAAAGGAGAAAAAAGGAGGAAGAGGATAGAAAGTCTATGAAAGTCAGTCTATAGTCACACAGAAAATAATAATGATTTGGCCAATCCCCATTCTTTGGCAAATTATCAAAAACAACCTAAATATATTTTACAAATCTTGCTAAATTTGCATCATTTGTTATCCACTTTTGATTAAGATTTTTTCTAGTCATCACTGTGTTAAAACACAGAGTATAATAGTATACTTATGAGCATGTATTTCAACAGCTTTGATAATAAGGATGTTGATAGCATTCTATATGACAGTCTTCAATATCACTGATGTGATATAAAGATGTAATAATATCGATATATAAAGAATAAATCTCCTCATTTGCAAAAGCATTTGTTAATCTGAAGATCTGAGCATTGCATCCTTTTCTCACCAAGCAAATAGATGTATAAAGGTATAATGTTATGCATATCATCAGGCACACATTTTTAACACATTGTCATCCAGGCAAAATGGAAGATTTCCACAGAACTACTGCCCAACCTGTCCTGAGTTGATTTGTCTGTCTGTTTGTGTTTCCATTTTCTAAACTGTCAACACAATCCCCAAGGCATTTCCCTCCTCCTTAGGAAAAAAAATCTCTTGTAAATATTGATATATACACTGAATCTTAAATTATCAATGGAAATACAGAGGAGAATGGATTTGATATTCTT
This sequence comes from Ailuropoda melanoleuca, assembly GCF_002007445.2. Taxonomy (NCBI): domain Eukaryota; kingdom Metazoa; phylum Chordata; class Mammalia; order Carnivora; family Ursidae; genus Ailuropoda; species Ailuropoda melanoleuca. The sequence goes on along the minus strand of NC_048232.1, from coordinate 28,731,650 downwards.
ATCTGCAATAATAGAAGATGAGGAATGTATTTCTATATGCAAGGAAAACAAAAGATCTAGGATTCAAAGTGTGTAGTACAACCTTAAATGATTCTAAAAATTAACTTCATAAGAAAAATTCGATATAATGAATGTAAAATTAACTTTCAAAATTTATCATATTTGATAGTTTTAAAAATTATAATTATTGGTCAAATTCTTCATAGTGGTTAGTTTTAGGCTCCTCAACTAAAAAGGAACTCAAAAAAATTGAAAATATTCAGTAAAAATACAAATGATTAAAAACCTGGAAAAATGAAATGTTAAAATACTTCGAATTATTTCATCTAGAGAAAACAAGGCTGGCTGACTACTTAGAAGTAGTTTGTAAACATCTAAATATATCTTACACTGAAAATGTTGACTGGCTACAAATACTAGCTATTGCTATTACTGAAATAATTAAAAATAGGAATTAAACTATAAAATAAGGAAAGTGTATGAAACAAAAAAGGAAAACTATTCTAACACCAGAAAAACAAATTATCGGTTAATGAGGATGATAAACATATTTTATCTTGCATGGCCCTGGTGGATATTTCTCTTTCCCCAGCCAATAGCTTGGCAGAGATTCTCAAAATCTTTCACTGATACCTGTGATATTGGACTGTGAACTCCCTCCACACACCCTTTTATTGACATGTCTACTTCCCCTTCATCAGGGAGTTTCACAATTAGAGAATCATCTATTTTTTCTCTGCATTCCTCCCAACTTCTCTAAAAATACTACATACTAGTATGTGAATAGGACCCTTCCCACAGAGCACTTTAGATTATCCATCAAGTTGTCACTAGCCCAAACATTCCTTGTGCAAAATGAGAGCTTGGAATATTACACGTATTCTGCTTCTAATCTGTAAGTTTTTTCAATAAATACTATTGTAGTATAACAACCTACATCATATACTCAGTTGTATATGACTTATCTGGATATTATAGATTTGGAAAACAGAACCAGTTTCATTGGACCATCACAGAGGTGGAAAATTAACTCACTGGAAGACAAACCCACTGGAAGACAAACTATTGAGTCGGAATGGCCAATATCTCAGTGGCCATGTTATATATATCCACAAAAACCCCAGAGACGCAAATTACTTGGCCAAACTAGAATGACTAGAGCCCATGTAGCCACAGAGATATGGGATACCACAACCTCTAAGTATGTAGGATAGCCGCATAGTCCACAGACCACTAAAGCCCTGAAATGGGAAAATTTCTTAGAAATTCTGGAGCAGGGAGGAGCCCAAGACAGCAGAGGAGTAGGAGACCTAAATTTTGTCTGGTCCCAGGAATTCAGCTAGGAAGATACCAAATCATTCTGAACACCTACCAAGTCAACTGGAGAATGAAGAAAAGAATAGCAGCAACTCTATGAACAGAAAAGTGACCACTTTCTGGAAGGTAGGAGGTGCAGAGAAGTGAATCTGAGGCGACATATGGAAAGACAGACCACAGGGGGAGGGAGCCTCTGTCAGCCAGCTACTGGCAAGAGATAGAGCTGCAGAGCGCAAAATTGGAACTTTTAGAAGTCTGCTCTGGTGAGGGATGTCACTCTGGTGGCTAACTGGGGGGGTGGAACCCTCGCTGGGACAGTGTGGTCTCAAGATTCTTGGAGTCACAGGAAGACCAGGGGTCCCTGAGTGTGGCAGAACTCCCAGGTATCAGAGTGGGGAATCCAGCTGCAGTGAGCCCAGGAGTGGGCTCTCAGCTCAGAGTTGCCATAAACCATGATCCATAGCACAGCTGGGTCACTGCTCTTCAAGCAGAAGCCCAACAAGCGGCAGAACTGGGGAGACTCCCCTTCCTCTCCTGGGAGGAGTAGCATGGGAGCGTGCCATAGGAATCTGCTGGGTTTGGAGTCTCCAAACAGAGCCGTGTGCCAGAGATAGAAATGCTTGGTCACAGGCCAGGTGAGCACAGAGTGCAGCTGGAGATCAGGGAGACAGGAGTGACTGACTGCTTTTCTCTGAGAGTGCACTGAAAAGTGGGGTCCCAAGCTCTCCACTCCTGGTTCCTCTGGGATGGGAGACTGGGAGGTGGCCATTTTCATTCTCATTCTCTAAAGCTGGGTGGAAAGCCTTCAGTGAACAAAACCAAAAAAGAGCAAACTGGAGCGGATTACTTAGCCTGGCCCCAGGCAAGGGCAGTGCAATTCCACCCAGGGCAAAGACATTTGAGAATCAATGCAAGGCCCCTCTCCCAGAAGATCAGCAAGAACATCCAGACAAGACCAAGTTTACCTACCAATGAGAACTGCAAAACTCCAGTGCTAGGGAAATACAGCACATAGAATTCATGGCTTTCCCTCCACAATTCTTTAGTCTTTCAACTTTAATTTATTTTATTTTATTTTTTTCTTTACTTTTTCTCTTTTTTTTTGAATAGTTCTTTCCTTTTTCAGACAACTTCTTACCTTACCAATTCCTTTTTTAAAAATCTTTTTAAATTTTCATTTTTACAGTCATATTCTATCCCTTCATTGTGTTTAACCTTATTTTGTGTGTATATGTAAGTTTTTCTTTCTTTAAAATTTTGGGAGGCAGTTTCTTCTAAGAGACCAAAATATACACAAAATCTAGTGTATGGTTCTGTTCTACTCATCTGCCTGATCACATTCTCTCTCTCTCTCTCTCTTTTTAAATTTTTCTTCTTTCCTTTTTCAACCAACTTATCAATTCCTTTTATAAAATCTTTTTTTGTAATTTTCATTTTACAGTCATATTCCATCCTTTCATTGTATTTAACCTTATTTTTGTGTGTGTGTGTATATATATATTTTTCTTTCTCTAAAATTTTGGGATGCAGTTTCTTCTAACAGACCAAAGTACACCCAAAATCTAGTGTATGTCTCTGTTCTATTCACCAGCCTCATCAAATTCTTTTTTTTTTCTTTTTTCTTTTTTCTTTCCCCCCGGTTTCTGGTCTCTTATGATTTCTTTAGTGTATATTTCTCTGGGGTCGTTCTTAACCTTTTAGCATTTTCTTCTCTCGTTCATCTATTCTTCTCTCAACAAAATGACAAAACGGAAAAACTCACCTCAAAAAATAAAACAAGAGGCAGTACTGACTGCCAGGTACCTAATCAATAAGGACATTACAAGATGTTGGAATTAGAGTTCAGAATAACAATTATAAAGATACTAGCTGGGCTTGAAAAAAGCATAGAATACCCTAGAGAATCCCTTTCTGGAGAATTAAAGTCTAACCAAGTTGAAATCAAAAAGGCTGTTAATGAGGTGCAATCAAAAACACAGGTTCCAAGTGCTAGGATAAATGAGGCAAAAGAGAGAATTAGTGACATAGAAGACCAAATTATGGAGAATAACGAAGCTGAGAAAAAGAGAGATAAACAACTACTGGATCACAAGGGGAGAATTTGAGATTAAGTGACATCATAAAGCAAAATAATATTAGAATAATTGGGATTTCCAGAAGAAGAGGAAAGAGAGAAGCAAAAGGTATACTGGAGCAAATTATAGCAGACAACTTCTCCGATCTGGGGAAGGAAACAGGCATCCAAGTCCAGGAGGCACAGAGAACCCCCCTCAAAATCAATAAAAAGAGGTCAACACCCCAACATATAATACTGAAACTTGCAAATCTCAGAGACAAAGAGAAAATCCTGAAAGCAACTCAGGACAAGAGGCCTGTAAGCTAAAAAGGTAGAAACATTAGATTGGCAGCAGACCTATCCACAGAGACCTGGCCGGCCAAAAAGGACTGGCATGATATATTCAGGGTATAAAACAAGAAAAATATGCAGCCAAGAATACTTTATCCAGCTAGGATGTCATTCAAAACAGAAGGAAAGATAAAAGCTTCCAGGACAAAAAGAAACTAAAAGAATTTGCCATCACCAAACCAGCCCTACAAAAAATATTGAAAGGGGTCCTCTAAGCAAAGAGAGAGCCCAAAAGTAACATAGATCAGAAAGGAACAGAGACAATATACAGTAACAGTAACCTTACAGGAATACAATGGCACTAAATTCATATCTTTTAATAGTTACTCTGAATGTAAATGGGCTAAATGCCCCAATCAAAAGACCCAGGGTATCAGATTGGATAAAAAGCAAGACCCATCGATATGCTATCTGCAAGAGGCTCGTTTAGACCCAAAGACACCTCCAGATTTAAAGTGAGGGGGTGGAAAACCATTTATCATGCTAATGGACATCAAAATAAAGCTGAGGTAGCAATCCTTATATCAGACAAATTAGATTTTAAAATAAAGACTGTAATAAGAGATGAGGAAGGACACTATATCATAAAGGGTCTATCCAACAAGAAGACCTAACAAATGTAAATATTTATGCCCCTAACATGGGAGCAGCCAATTATATAAGCCAATTAATAACTAAATCAAAGAAACACATTGACAATAATACAATAATAGTAGGGGACATTAACACCCCCCTCAATGAAATGGACAGATGATCTAAGCAAAAGATCAACAAGGAAATAAGGGCTTTAAATGACACACTGGGCCAGATGGACTTCACAGATATATTCAGAAGAATTCATCCCAAAGCTACAGAATATACATTCTTCTCTAATGCACATGGAACATTCTCCAGAATAGATCACATCCTGGGTCACAAATCAGGTCTCAACCAGTACCAAAAGATTGGGATCATTCCCTGCATATTTTCAGAACACAATGCTTTTAAACTCGAACTCAATCACAAGAGGAAAGTTTGGAAGAACTCAAATATATGGAGGCTAAAGAGCATCCTACTAAAGAATGATGGGTCAACAAGGAAATTAAAGAAGAATTTTAAAAATTCATGGAAACAAATGAAAATGAAAACGCAACTGTTCAAAATCATTGGGATGCAGCAAAGGTGGTCCTAAGTGGAAGAATATAACAATATACTTCTCAAGAAACAAGAAAGGTCTCAAATACACAACCTAACCCTACACCTAAAGGAGCAAATAAAGCCTAAACCCAGCAGGAGAAAAAAAATAATAAAGATCAGAGCAAAAATCAATGAAATAGAAACCAAAAGAATAGAACAGATCAATGAAACTAGGAGCTAGTTCTTTGAAAGAATTAATAAGATTGATAAACCCCTGGCCAGACTTATCAAAAAGAAAAGAGAAAGGACCCCAAAAAATAAAATCATGAATGAAAGAGGAGAGATCACAACCAACACCAAAGAAATACAAACAATTATAAGAACATATTAGGAGCAACTAAATGCCAACAAATTAAACAATCTGGAAGAAATGGATATATTCCTAGAGATGTATAAACTACCAAAACTGAGTCAGGAAGAGATAGAAAACCTAAACAGACCCATAACCAGCAAGGAAATTGAAGCAATAACCAAAAATCTCCCAACAAACAAGAGCCCAGGGCCGGATGGCTTCCCAGGGGAATTCTACCAAACATTTAAAGAATTAATACCTATTCTTCTGAAACTGTTCCAAAAAATAGAAATAGAAGGAAAACTTCCAAATTCATTTTATGAGGCCAAAATTACTTTGATCCCAAAACCAGACAAAGACCCCATGAAGGAGAATTACAGACCAATATCCCCCAAGAATATGGATGCATCACCAAACTACTAGCCAATAGGATCCAACAGTACATTAAAAGGATTATCCACCACAACCAAGTGGGATTTATTCCTGGGCTGCAAGGTTGGTTCAACATCCACAAATCAATCAAAGTGATACACTATATTAATAAAAGAAAGGCAAGAACCATATGATTCTCTCAATAGATGCAGAAAAAGCATTTGACAAGTACAACATCTTTTCTTGATTAAAACTTTCACAGCGTAGGGGCGCCTGGGTGGCACAGCGGTTAAGCGTCTGCCTTCGGCTCAGGGCGTGATCCCGGCATTATGGGATCGAGCCCCACATCAGGCTCCTCTGCTATGAGCCTGCTTCTTCCTCTCCCACTCCCCCTGCTTGTGTTCCCTCTCTCACTGGCTGTCTCTATCTCTGTCAAATAAATAAATAAAATCTTTAAAAAAAATTAAAAAAAAAACTTTCACAGTGTAGGGATAGATGGTACCTACCTCAATATCATAAAAGCCATCTATGAAAAACCCACATGGGGAAAAACTGAGAGCTCTTCCCTTAAGGTCAGGAACACAGCAATGGTGTCCACCATCACCACTGCTGTTCAACATAATACTAGGAGTCCTAGCCTCAGCAATCAGACAACAAAAAGAAATAAAAGGCATCCAAATTGGCAAAGAAGTCAAACTCTCACTCTATGCAGATGATATGACACTTTATGTGAAAAACCCAAAAGATCCTACCCCAAAACTGCTAGAACTCATACAGGAATTCAGTAAAGTGGCAGGATACAAAATCAATGCACAGAAATCAGTTTCATTTCTATACACCAACAAGAAGACAGAAGAAAGAGAAGTTAAGGAGTTGATCCAATTTGCAATTGCACCAAAAACCATAAAATACCTAGGAATAAATCTAACCAAAGAGGCAAAGGATCTGTACTCAGAAAATTATAGAATACTCCTGAGAGAAATGGAAAAGAAATGGAAAGAAAAGAAATGGAAAAGAAAGAAATGGAAAAGAAATGGAAAAATAAATGAAAAAGAAATGGAAAGAAATGGAAATACATTCCATGCTCATGGATTGGAAGAACAAATATTGTGAAAATGTCTATGCTACCTAGAGCAATCTACACATTCAATGCAATCCTTATAAAAATACCATAAATTTTTTTCACAGAAATGGAACAAATAATCCTAAAATTTGTATGGGACAAGGAAAGACCCTAAATAGCCAGAGGAATGTTCAAAAAGAAAACCAAAGCTGATGGCATCACAATTCCAGACTTCAAGCTCTATTACAAAGCTGTAATCACCAAGACAGTATGGTACTGGCACTAAAACAGACACATAGATCAGTGGAAAAGAACAGAGAACTCCGAAATAGACTCTCGACTCTATGGTCAACTAATTTTTGACAAAGTAGGAAGGAATATCCAATGGAAAAAAGACAGTCGCTTCAACAAATGATCGTGGGAAAATTGGACAGCCGCATGCAGAAGAATGAAACTGGACCGTTTACTTACACTATACACAAAAATAAACTCAAGGTGGATGAAATACATAAATGTGAGACAGGAATGCATCAAAATCGTTGAGGAAAACACAGGCAGCAACCTCCTCAACCTCGGCCACAGCAACTTCTTCCTAGACACATTGCCAAAGGCAAGGGAAGCAAGGGCAAAAGTGAACTATTGGGACTTCATCAAGATCAAAAGGTTTGGCACAGTCAACAAAACCAAAAGACAACTGACAGAATGGGAAAAGATATTTTAAATGACATATCAGATAAAGGGCTAGTATAAAGAAGTATAAAGAACTTATCAAACTCAATACCCAAGGAACAAATAATCTAATCAAGAAATGGGCAGAAGACATGAACAGACATTTCTGCAAAGAAGACCTCCAAATGGCCAACAGACACATGAAAAAGTGCTCAACATCAGTCGGCATCAGGGAAATCCAAATCAAAAGCACAATGAGATAACACCTCACACCAGTCAGAATCACTAAAATTAACAAGTCAGGAAATGACAGATGTTGGCAAGGATGTGGAGAAGGGAACCCTCCTACACCATTGGTGGGAATGCAAGCTGGTGCAGCCACTCTGGAAAACAGTATGGAGGTTCCTCAAAAAGTTGAAAATAGAGCTACCCCTATGACCCAGCAATTGCACTACTGGATATTTATTCCAAACATACAAATGTAGTAATCTAAAAGGGCAACTGCACCCCTATGTTTATAGCAGCAATGTCCGTAATAGCCAAACTATGGAAAGAGCCCAGATGTCCACTGATAGATGAATAGATAAAGAAGAAGTGGTATAGATACATGCTGGAATATTATACAGCTATCAAAAAATGAATTCTTGCCATTTGTAACAACATGAATGGAACTAGAGGGTATTATGCTAAGCGAAATAAGTCAATCAGAGAAAGACAATTATCATATGATCTCACTGATATTTGGAATTTGAGAACAAGGCAGAGGATCATAAGGGAAGAGAGGAAAACATGAAACAAGAAGAAACCAGAGAGGGAGACAAACCATAAGAGTCTTAATCTCAGGGGAAAAGCTGAGGGTTGCTGGAGTGGAGGGGGGTGAGAGGGATGGGGTGGCTAGGTGATGGACATTGGGGAGGATATGTGCTATGGTAAGTGCTGTGAATTGTGTAAGACTGATGAATCACAGACCTGTACCCCTGAAACAAATAAAACAAATAAAAACAAATGCCATTAATAATAATTTTTTAAAAAAGAAACCCTGGAGCAGATTTGCTATAAAAGAAAAATCTGGAGCAATAAGTTTTTAAGTAGGTGGCTACAACACCTTTTTTACTAAAGGAAAGTCAAAGAGGCTAGGTCAGTAAAGCCTAGAGAAATTGTGACTGAAAGTTAACAGGCCGATACTAAAGCCTAAAAAGAACTAGTTTGTAGTTACTCTTTCCTCCAGGTAGAAAAGTTTAAATCAGCTCCTAGTGCTGGAGCAAAGCTTTAAATAAACCAAAGGGGGGAAAAGTTGGAGGTGAGGGTTAAGGAGGGATAAGAGTGGGTGGGGAGAACTCTAGTCTTTTCTTCAACCTAGCCCTGCTAGCTGTAGCATCACTCTCTTCCCCTTGTATTCCAGCTGGGATCTCCTTGCAGCTCTAATGTTAACTTTGTAAATGCTAAATGTATTGCTAGTATGAATTTGCTATGAGTAAAAAGGAGAATTTTTAAACGGCTTTTTATTTTGTAACTGTGCATCTGGATATATGATAAAAATTAATGTGAAATGCTGTATGTTTTAATTTCATAAATGCTAAAAGGATCGTCCTGGTCAGGGAAAGCTGCAAAGAAAAAGCGTTAATGAGATTTTGCTGCCAAGGGTGACCTGGAATTTAAATTCTTTGGATATTGAAAATAGAACAACAGGGAGCCTGGGTGGCTTAGTTAAGGGTCTGCCTTAGGCTGAAGTCATGATCCTGGGGTCCTGGGATCCAGCCCCTCATCAGGCTCCCCACTCAGTGGGGAGTCTGCTTCTCCCTCTCCTGCTCCCCCTGCTTGTGCTCTCAATCTCTCTTTCTCAAATAAATAAATAAAATCTTTAAAAAAAAAAAGAAAACAGGACAAGATTTCATAAATCATGATTTTTGTCTATTAGAAGCAGGAAAAGCAGCCTATGTTTGCCTTTTAGAAAAGGAAAAGCAACAGAAGCCAAAGAGTCAATCCCCAAATGAAGATACACATTTGGAGTTTTATCTTTTTTCTTTTTAAGATTTTATTTATTTGTCAGAGAGAGAGAGAGCACAAGCAGGGGGGAGCGGCTGGCGGAGGGAGAAGCAGACTCCCACCTGAGCAAGGAGCCCAATACAGGACTCAACCCCAGGACCCTGGGGATCATGACCTGAGCCAAAGGCAGACCCTTAACTGACTAAGCCACCCAGGTGCTCACATCTGGAACTTTAAACAGCAGTTTTTGGCTGCTAATAGGCTCTTGTAAAATCAGACATTTGACCCTTAATGTTGATTTTCTGGCCTGATGTGCATATTTTTGAGTGAGTCAAATTTGGGCTCTAAGATTAACAAAGAAGGTTTGGTAACACCTCGATTGACATTTGGACTTGCAACAGGGCTCTCTGTCTCTATGGCATCTCAGCTTTGCTACTAATAAAAATAATAAAGAAAAAAAGCTATTCACAGATCTTAATTGCCTGGACCTAACTCAGCTAAAACCTGACACTGTCTGCTATGGGCTGTTTCAGCTTCAGCATGGCTTATTCTAAAGAATGAAAAACAGAAAGGCTTAATCAGACTCTGGGACAGCTCCAGATCTAGGACAACTGTCTTTGAGTCCCTAAACTCCAAAAACATCATGAATGCAGATTGCACCATCTGGATCACATACCAATACCCACAGAAAAGAGCTTGTTCTCTGAAGAAACCATCTTAAATTCAGCTGCTGACCTACTCTGTATACAGAGACTAACTACACTTCTCACTTTCCCTGATGAAAGTTGCAAGTTGGGGAAGGTCACAACTCAAGGACTGTGACCACTGCATGCTCTTAATAGAACAAACTCCCAACTCCCTCTCTGGATGTTGATTATTGGTTTGACTTACTGGACTGGTTGCAGTTTGCAGTAATGGACTGATACTTTGACTCTACTTCTCTCACCTGTCCCCTCGTATACACACCTTAGTAGGTCAGTTTGACTATTAAAAACAGCTTTTCCCACAGAGGGATTGATTTTTTTTTCTAGGCTGCTCACTAGATAAGTGATCAGAACAAAAGGGATGGGAGGTTATGTAAACCCATTTTGAAATTTTTGAATATTCAAAATTTGTCCTGACCAATTCCTAAACATGTTGTATCTTTCTGGTTAGGATGTATAAAAATGCTTTTCTGCAAAAATGATTTTGTCCTTCTTGCATACAGCCCTTCTGGTCAAAAGATCTGGATGAAAGTGGAACATGGTTTAGAAAGAATGTAAAGTTTTGATTACTGAATGAAAACACTGATTTGTGTTAACACCTGATAAAATAACCAAAAGCTCAGTGCCTTAGGAGGCACTAGGGAGGGGGAGGGCCCTAGTAATCTTTGTTTTTCAGAACTGTTCCAGAAGTGTTACCCTCTTCCTGAAGGAAAATACCCTGTGCTACCTTTCCAAGCTGCTGAGAGCACCTTGAATTCAAACTGACTGCTGAGACCTAAGATCACACTTGACAGTGCTGATTATGAAGGGGTGGCCCAGATCCTGCACTTTCCACACAGAACTGCTTCAGATGTCCTCTACACTTCCCAGGTAGATTAACTGGCGTCATTCACAAGAAAAACTGTTTGGAACTGACTGCTTTCAAGAAGTCCTTCTAAAACAAAATGATTCAACTTAATCAATCAGCCTGGACCAGAAACCTTATGGTGGGAGGCCACATCGGGACCCTGAACACCCACACTGACTAAAGTATGTCCTCTTGGGGTGCTCTAACAATTATAAAGTCTTCATTTCCAGGGATACCATGTGTCCTCTCTGGGATTAAATTTCCTGCGTGTGTGCCCTGTTATGACACTGTCTCAGCCCTGGAAGGCCTTCACGTCAGCTTCAACTTTTTGGCCATAGTTGTAGAGTTCCTGAATTGGTGCCTTGGGTAAGGTAAAGAAAAGATCAATATAGAAAATTAAAGAGAAAGTCACTTGGCTTTCTAAGATATGGTGAATGGGACTTGTTTTACAAGTGAAGTCCAGGACTCCTAAAGGGTATGACTGAGATTAATACGACCCACTAATGATATTTTTTTACTGTAAAAATGCTTTGGTCAGGGGGGTGTACTGCACAGAAAAGAGTGAACCCAGCAGGACTGAGACTGCTATCCTTAGAATAACCTGATTGCAAAGTTGAGTCTTGGCCAACATTTGGGAAGTTGGACCTAGGGAGGGTTCCTACAATTCCCAGAACTGATAAGAGTGCCTCACTGTGCCCAAATTGGTAGCACAAATAATGTGATTTATACAGAGTACCTGCTTTGCTAATGGGAGCCTGGAATTTTGGTATATAGCAGGGAGAGGGTGGTATATGACTAGCCTCACTAAAAACCCTGGGCACTGAGTCTCTAATGAGCTTGACATTCCATATGTATTGTCATAATTCATTGCTGGCAGAATGAATTCTGTGTGACTCCACTGGAAGAGAACTCTTGGAAATTTGCACCTGGCTTCTTCTAGATTTTCTCTCATGAAACTTTTCCCTTTACTGGTTTTGCTTTGCAACCTATCACTGTAACAAATCATAGCTATGATAATGACTATGCTGAGTCCTCTGAGTTCTCCCAGTGATGGGAGTGGTCTTAGGAACCCCTGACACACAGGGCTACTATTTTTGTACTTTATATTACAACCAAGTTTGCTGTTTCTCTTAGATTATATAACTGACATCGAAGTTCTGGAATACTAAACCCAAAACAGATACAAAGCCATGCTGATTAGAAAACTACCCTATTGGCCAAGTACATGAACTTGGGAAGAATCGTCTGAACTAATCATTCGATAATATTGCGTATTGGGAGGGTAAAGATAAAATTAGACCCCAAACAAAATCTGATGAATACAGGGATTCTATGAAATGCCAATATGTCTCATTAAAACTACTGGGCATGATAGTCAAAGCTTCAATAGTGGAAAAAACCAACTGTACCCCCCTGAGTCTTTGTTATTATACCAGCTACTGAATAAGTTGCTGCCACTACTGATACATGTATGCAGCAAGACATGAAACATGCAACCTTTACTAATCTTTCTTTGGAATATTTGAATTCCTGACATACATTTTCAACAGATGAAATAAAACCAGCACAATGTGAACTGCTAGCAATTTCCAGACATTCTAGTATATTGAAGACAGTGGCCAACACTGAAAAAGTACTGCTTATTTTCTAGGCACATCTCATTAAAGATAATTTTAAATGAAAACAGAATCCAGAGCCCTGTCATTCAAATGAATTTGGGGAAGGGGATCACTATTTGGGCAATACCAAAAAGATATATTCTACATCTTCACAAAAACATTTATTAGCTCTACAGGCCCCAACCACAAAGGACTTTCTTCTTTAAGCACTGATAACACACATTCTACACCTAATGACTCTTCAGAGCATCTGTATCACCATAACTAATTTTAAATGGAAGCTCCTACATTAAGAAGCTATGGAAGGGGGAGGAGGTTAAGATGGCGGAGGAGTAGGGGACACCTTTTTCAGCCGGTCCCCTGAGTTGAGCTGGATAGGTACCAGACCAGCAGGAATATCCACGGAATCAGCCTGAGACGCAGGAAGATACATCTGGATCTCTACAAATGAACATCTCCAGCGCTGAGTATCGAGGTACGAAGCGGGGAGCCGTGAAACCGCGCACAGATATCGGAAGCTAAACAGAAGGGGGAGGGAGCCGCCGTGTCAGGGCGCCGGGAAGCGGTAGCCACCTGCAAGGGGGAGTGGACAGACCGCGGACCCGCACGCTTGAGACAGCAGGCTGAGAAGGGAGCTCCGGGAGCGTACGCGAGAAGGCTGGCGGTTGGCGGGCCACCTGCACGGGGGAGCAGGCAGACTCGCGGACGGCACCCGCGAGACAACAGACTTAGAACGCGAACTCCAGGAGCGCGCGCAGGGCGGCTGGCGGGCCACCTGCACCGGGGAGCGGGCGGACCGCGGACCCGCACTCTGGAAACGGCAGACTGAGTCCGTGAGCCGGGAGCGTGCACCACCAAGCATCTCACGGAGCTCCGGAGCTCCGGTGTGCTCACTGGATCGAGGCTGAGACCGGGAGCTCCGGGAGCGTCCGCGGGGCGGCTGGCGGCTGGAGGGCCACCTGCACGGGGGAGCAGGCGGACTCGCGGTCAGCACCCGTGAGACACCAGACTGAGACGGGGAGCTCCGGGAGCCCGCGCGGGGCGGCTGGCGGCGGGCGGGGTTGGAAACACAAAGGACAGAGACGTGCCGGCCCTGGAAGTGAGGGCTGGGACGCCGGGTGTGGGGCGCACAGCCCGGGATGCTGCAGGGTTGAGCAGCACCAACAGAAACAGAGTTAAAGTGGCCAGAACATCAGTGGAGAACGATCCGCGATCCCTCTGTTCTGAGACAGAGGCTGAATTTCAGCCGCTGCTGCTCTCTCAGAAGAGGCATAGCAAACCGCCAGGGAAAGCCGCCAGAGAACAAAAGCCCGGAAATACCGGCTCACAGGGTGCCCATCCCCATCCCCCCTCGCAAGGGACACAGAGACTCTACCCAAACAGGGTTTTCTGAGTACCTGCAGGCAGGCCCCTCCCCCAGAAGGCAGGCTGAAAAATCAAGAAGCCCACAACCCGGAGCGCCTGAGTGGCGCAGTCACCAAGCACCTGTCTTCGGATTAGGGTGTGATCACAACGCTCCGTAAGGAGTCCTTCATCGGGCTTCTCCACCGGGAACCTGCTTCTTCCTCTCCCACTCCTCTGCTTGGGTTCCCTTTCTTGCTGACTGTCTCTCTCTCTCTCAAATAAATAAATAAACTCTTTAAGGAAGAAGCCCACATCCCTAAGATCTCTATAAAACAAGGGCGCACGGCCTGGGTCCCAGTCAACACTTGGGCTCTGGACAACCCTGCAATCTCTCTTCATCAGAATGACGAGAAGGAGAAGTCCCCCCCAGCAAAGAAAAGATAATGAGTCTGTGGCCTCTGCCACAGAATTGGCCTCGGCCACAGAATTAATACATATGGATGTATCCCAATTATCAGAAATGGAATTCAGAGCAACAATGGTCAAGATGATGAGTAAACTTGAAAAAAGCATCAGAGAAAGCGTTGCTGAGAATATAGAATCCCTAAGGGCAGAAATGAGAGCGAATCTGACAGAAATTAAAAATTCTATGAGCCAAATGCAGTCAAAACTAGAGGCTCTGACGGCCAGGGTCACCGAGGCAGAGGAACGCGTTAGCGAATTGGAGGATGGGTTAGTAGAAGAAAAAACGAAAATAGAAGCTGGTCTTAAAAAAATCCACGCCCACGAATGTAGATTACGGGAGATTACTGACTCTATGAAACGATCCAATGTCAGAATCATCGGCATCCCTGAAGGGGTGGAGAAAAACAGAGGTCTAGAAGAGATATTTGAACAAATTGTAGCTGAAAACTTCCCTAATCTAGCAAGGGAAACAAGCATTCGTGTCCAAGAGGCAGAGAGGACCCCATCCAAGCTCAACCAGGACAAACCTACGCCACGGCATGTCATAGTGCAATTCGCAAATATTAGATCCAAGGATACAGTATTGAAAGCGGCCAGGGCAAAGAAATTTCTCACGTACCAAGGCAAAGGTATCAGGATTACGTCAGACCTGTCTACAGAGACCTGGAATGAGAGAAAGGCTTGGGGGGGCATTTTTAAAGCTCTTTCAGAGAAAAACATGCAGCCAAGGATCCTTTATCCAGCAAAGCTGTCATTCAGAATTGATGGAGAAATAAAGACGTTCCAAAATCGCCAATCATTAACCAATTTCGTAACCACGAAACCAGCCCTACAGGAGATATTAAGGGGGGCTCTATAAAGGTAAAAAGGCCCCAAGAGTGATACAGAGCAGCAAGTCACAACCGATACAAAGACTTTAAAGAGAAATGGCATCATTAAAATCATATCTGTCAATAATCTCTATCAATCTAAATGGCTTAAACTCTCCCATAAAACGCCACAGGGTTGCAGATTGGATAAAAAGACATGACCCATCCATTTGCTGTCTACAAGAGACTCATTTTGAACCCAAAGATGCATTCAGACTTAGAGTAAGGGGATGGAGTACCATCTTCCACGCAAATGGACCTCAAAAGAAAGCTGGAGTAGCAATTCTCATATCAGATAGACTGGATTTTAAACTAGAGGCCATAGAGAGAGATACAGAAGGGCACTATATTATTCTTAAAGGAAGTATTCAACAAGTGGATATGACAATTATTAATATATATGCCCCCAACAGGGGAGCAGCAAGATACACAAGCCAACTCTTAACCAAAATAAAGAGACATATAGATAAGAACACAGTAATAGTAGGGGACCTCAACACCCCACTATCAGAAATAGACAGAACACCCTGGCAAAAACTAAGCAAAGAATCAAAGGCTTTGAATGCCATACTCGACGAGTTGGACCTCATAGATATATATAGAACACTACACCCCAGAACCAAAGAATACTCATTCTATTCAAATGCCCATGGAACATTCTCAAGAATAGATCATGCTCTGGGACACAAAACAGGTCTCAGCCAATACCAAAAGATTGAAATTATCCCCTGCATATTCTCAGACCACAACGCTCTGAAATTGGAACTCAACCACAAGGAAAAACCTGGAAGAAACTCAAACACTTGGAGGCTAAGAACCATCCTGCTCAAGAATGACTCGATAAACCAGGAAATCAAAAAACAAATTAAACAATTTATGGAGACCAACGAGAATGAATACACAACGGTCCAAAACCTATGGGATACTGCAAAGGCAGTCCTAAGGGGGAAATACATAGCCATCCAAGCCTCACTCAAAAGAATAGAAAAATCTAAAATGCAGTTTCTATATTCTCACCTCAAGAAACTGGAACAGCAACAGAGGGACAGGCCTAACCCACTGACAAGGAAGGAGTTGACCAAGATTAGAGCAGAAATCAATGAATTAGAGACCAGAACCACAGTAGAGCAGATCAACAGGACTAGAAGCTGGTTCTTTGAGAGAATCCATAAAATTGATAGACCACTGGCAAAACTTGTCCAAAAACAAAGAGAAAGGACTGAGATTATTAAAATTATGACTGAAAAGGGAGAGGTCACGACCAGCACCATTGAAATTGCAAGGATTATTAGAAACTTTTATCAACAGCTATATGCCAAAAAACTAAACAATCTGGAAGAGATGGAGGCCTTCCTGGAAACCTATAAACTACCAAGACTGAAACAGGAAGAAATAGATTTCTTAAATAGGCCAATTAACTATGAAGAAATTGAGTCAGTGATAAACAACCTTCCAAATAATAAAACTCCAGGCCCAGACGGTTTTCCTGGGGAATTCTACCAAACATTCAAAGAAGAAATAATACCTATTCTCCTAAAGCTATTTCAAAAAATAGAAACAGAAGGAAAGCTACCAAACTCATTCTATGAGGCTAATATTACCTTGATCCCCAAACCAGGCAAAGACCCCCTCAAAAAGGAGAATTACAGACCGATTTCTCTAATGAATATGGATGCCAAAATCCTCAACAAGATCCTTGCTAATAGAATCCAACAGTACATTAAAAGGATTATCCATCATGACCAAGTGGGATTCATACCTGGGATGCAAGCATGGTTCAACACTCGCAAATCAATCAATGTGATACATCATATCAACAAGAAAAGACTCAAGAACCATATGATCCTCTCAATTGATGCAGAAAAAGCATTTGACAAAATACAGCATCCTTTCCTGATTAAAACCCTTCAGAGTGTAGGAATAGAGGGTACATTTCTCAATCTCATAAAAGCCATCTATGAAAAGCCTACTGCAAGCATTATTCTCAATGGGGAAAAGCTGGAAGCCTTTCCCTTAAGATCAGGAACACGACAAGGATGCCCACTCTCGCCACTATTATTCAACATAGTACTAGAAGTCCTTGCAACAGCAATCAGAAGACAAAAAGGGATCAAAGGTATCCAAATCGGCAAAGAAGAAGTCAAACTGTCTCTCTTTGCAGATGACATGATACTCTATATGGAAAACCCAAAGGAATCCACTCCCAAACTATTAGAAGTTATAGAACAATTCAGTAAGGTGGCAGGATACAAAATCAATGCCCAGAAATCAGTTGCATTTCTATACACGAATAACGAGACTGAAGAAAGAGAAATTAGGGAATCCATCCCATTTACAATAACACCAAAAACCATGCGTTACCTTGGAATTAACTTAACCAGAGACGTAAAGGACCTATATGCTAGAAACTATAGATCACTTTTGAAAGATATTGAGGAAGACATAAAAAGATGGAAAAATATTCCATGCTCATGGATTGGAAGAATTAACATAGTTAAAATGTCCATACTACCCAGAGCAATCTACACTTTCAATGCTATCCCGATCAAAATACCGAGGACATTTTTCAAAGAACTGGAACAAATAGTCCTTAAATTTGTATGGAACCAGAAAAGGCCCCGAATCTCCAAGGAACTGTTGAAAAGGAAAAACAAAGCTGGGGGCATCACAATGCCGGATTTCGAGCTGTACTACAAAGCTGTGATCACAAAGACAGCATGGTACTGGCACAAAAACAGACACATCGACCAATGGAACAGAATAGAGAACCCAGAAATGGACCCTCGGCTCTTTGGGCAACTAATCTTTGATAAAGCAGGAAAAAACATCCGGTGGAAAAAAGACAGTCTCTTCAATAAATGGTGCTGGGAAAATTGGACAGCTACATGCAAAAGAATGAAACTTGACCACTCTCTCACACCATACACAAAAATAAACTCCAAATGGATGAAAGACCTCAATGTGAGACAGGAATCCATCAAAATTCTAGAGGAGAACATAGGCAACAACTTCTATGACATCGGCCAGAGCAACCTTTTTCACGACACATCTCCAAAGGCAAGAGAAATAAAAGATAAAATGAACTTATGGGACTTTATCAGGATAAAGAGCTTCTGCACAGCCAAGGAAACAGTCAAAAAAACTAAGAGACAGCCCACGGAATGGGAGAATATATTTGCAAAGGACACCACAGATAAAGGACTGGTATCCAAGATCTACAAAGAACTTCTCAAACTCAATACACGAGAAACAAATAAACAAATCATAAAATGGGCAGAAGATATGAACAGACACTTTTCCAATGAAGACATACAAATGGCTAACAGACACATGAAAAAATGTTCAAAATCATTAGCCATCAGGGAAATTCAAATCAAAACCACACTGAGATACCACCTTACGCCAGTTAGAATGGCAAAGATAGACAAGGCAAGAAACAACAATTGTTGGAGAGGATGTGGAGAAAGGGGATCCCTCCTACATTGTTGGTGGGAATGCAAGTTGGTACAGCCACTCTGGAAAACAGTGTGGAGGTCCCTTAAAAAGTTAAAAATTGAACTACCCTATGACCCAGCCATTGCACTACTGGGTGTTTACCCCAAAGATACAGACGTAGTAAAGAGAAGGGCCATATGCACCCCAATGTTCATAGCTGCATTGTCCACAATAGCCAAATCATGGAAGGAGCCGAGATGCCCTTCAACAGATGACTGGATTAAGAAGCTGTGGTCCATATATACAATGGAATATTACTCAGCTATCAGAAAGAACGAATTCTCAACATTTGCTGCAACATGGACGGCACTGGAGGAGATAATGCTAAGTGAAATAAGTCAAGCAGAGAAAGACAATTATCATATGATTTCTCTCATCTATGGAACATAAGAACTAGGAGGATCGGTAGGGGAAGAAAGGGATAAAGAAAAGGGGGGTAATCAGAAGGGGGAATGAAACATGAGAGACTATGGACTGTGAGAGGCAAACTGAGGACTTCAGAGGGGAGGGGGTGGGGGAAGGGGATAGCCTGGTGATGGGTAGTAGGGAGGGCACGTACTGCATGGTGCACTGGGTGTTATACGCAACTAATGAAGCATCAAACTTTACATCGGAATCTGGGGATGTACTGTATGGTGATTAACACAATACAATAAAATAAAATTAAAAAAAAAAAAAAAAGAAGCTATGGAAAAGTTCCAGGCATCATAAAAACAAGTTTTAACTTTACATCTGCCATATTTTTTAGACTCATGGAATTACAGGTACATGACATGTAAGCTAACTTTTGCTGACATTAGCTTTTGGCTAATAATACTTCAAATTACTTGTCAGTTCCTGGGACTTTGAATTCCATTATTTCTTCCCACTGCTAAATATCACAGGCTCTTGGCCTATTATTGGGCCCTAATGGGGCAGATTTTCTCACTTTCCAAACATTCCTAACCCATGATGGATCTTCTCTAAAGTCTCATAAGGTACAACCCTGGAAAATTCTACTGAAATGGGAACTGACTTAGCACATCCAACCAAGGGCCAATCCTGGTCCTTAGGACCTTGGCCAAATTAATAAAATATGTCTGCACACTCGCTGGACACAGAGATACTCCCCTGCTGTTTTAACCAAACCACTGACTTAGTAAGACCCTTGCCTACAAGATTTGCCACCTGACAAGAAAGTATGATTCACTGATCCAACGGTCTCTCTCAAAAGTCATAAGATCTATTGAGGTACTGCATTTGTCCACCAGAATAATGGTAAGTTGTTAAGATCCTATAGAATTGGGATCTTCAAAATTAGGTGAATTTCAGGCATTGTTCATAACCACAGAGCACTTTTTTGTCCTTTTGTAAAAGGACAAAACTATTAAATACACATACTTTTCTGAGACACCCCCTACCCAAGGAAATAGATAGAGCAACTTTTTTTTTTAAGATTTTATTTATTTGAGAAAGAGAGAGAGTGCACGTGCAAAAGCCGGGATAGGGGCAGAGGGAGAGGGAGAAGCGGGCTCCCCGCTAAGCAGGGAGCCCGATGCTGGACTCAATCCCAGGACCCTGGGATCATGACCTGAGCTGTAGGCAGATGCTTAACCAACTGAGCCACCCAGGCACCCCAGGTAGAGCAACTTAATAACAAACTCAATCCTTATTTCTCATGTGTTCATGCCCACAAGGAGGAGCTAAATCTTAAAGAAAAATATCTGATCTAAAAAAGTTAATCAAGAATGTATGACCTTCATGTCTACTATGGTCTTGGGTCCATCTCCAGTCTATCCCATCATGAAGGAACTAGATGTTTAACAGGGAAAGTATCTAAAAGACAGAGAAGCTACTGTTGCCCATCAATCCTATTCTACTTGCCATCTAAGCCAGTCTCTTTAAAAAACAACCTCCACGGTGCTTGTCAACCCAGCTTTCCCTTGTTGTTCACAAGTTATAGGCTGCCATACCCTGCAAGGGCCTCTCTGTACTGGTTGAACTCCAATGTACTTTGGAACTAAAGAGTGAAAGAAAAGAGTATTTCAAGATAAATATTATATTCCTTTTTTTTTTTACTCCCTACTTTGATCTCAGTGTATGAATGGACAAAGCAGACTGCTTATTTAAAAGATGGACATTGTCTTTGCACCAGATTCTTATGCAAACATCCTCTTCTAGCCCTGCAGGTGACTTCTGAGGGGAAAATAGTAACTTTGGGATCCCTGATGAATTTATTGCTTCAAAAAGTGAGAAGCTGGCTCATTTCCAAGAAGGAATAACAGATCTCAGTTTGTCAGGTGTGAACATGTCTGACCTTGGGAAATGGTGGGAGGGGGGATATCAAGGGAGATAATGAATAAATTTCTCTCTTCCTGCAGATATTGTACAGATATTCCAAAACAGCCTTCTTTGGCTGTCCAGGAAGTAAAGCTTATGATGGATGAATCTATTTACTTATGCTGGTTTTGCACCCACACCTACCTCAGCTGGGGACCCTACTGGCATCTTTCTCCCAGACAATACTGTACAAATTGTTGTGATTAGGACCAGGTGTCAGCCAGAGCTAATGGAGAGACCTATTAGTGAGACCCAAAGACCAAGAAGTAGACAGAGGACAAACAAATCTCTGTTATGGCATGGGCCTGGTAGTTCTCTCCATTCTCCCTTTTGGTTGCTTGGTAGAGCTGGCTCACCAGGACTGTTGAATGGAAAAACAGCTCTCACTGACACCAGCTATGTTAACATACAAAATGCCTACTCCTGCAGGAGCTTCCTTTTTCTAACAAGGCCATTGCCCCAAGCAGGAATCTCTCACTGTTAACATGGTTGACTAGGTGCTCTCTATCCCCTCCCAATTCCTCTATAATTTTGTAGGGTTATGTAAGGAGCAAGTCCCTGTCAGGAGCACTTTCCATGGTGAATTTGATGTACTTTTCTGCAGAAAAACAACAGCTTAGGAGATATTGTACCCTTTACTGTTTCTTAGTTTGTAAGGTTTCCTCTATAAAATCTAACTAATGTCTATAATTTGGGCCACAAATAATATGTTGCTTGCACAAACATTAATTAAGGAAATTATAAAGTCTCCTTTAGGGTTTTTAAAAAGGTAAATCTCCATTTGTAGTTTTTTTTTAAAGATTTTTATTTATTTATTTGACATAGAGACAGCCAGCAAGAGAGGGAACACAAGCAGGGGGAGTGGGAGAGGAAGAAGCAGGCCCCCAGCAGAGGAGCCTGATGCGGGGCTTGATCCCAGAACACTGGGATCACGCCCTGAGCCGAAGGCAGACGCTTAACGACTGCGCTACCCAAGCGCCCCTGTAGTTTTTTCTTGATAAAAATTGGAAAGAGGAAAAAAATTGTGACATGTTTTTTATTTAATAATTAATCTCTTTTCTTGATACATAATATCTTCCTTGACCAGCAATCTAAATTAGCCACCCTGTGACTCCCTATCAGGAAGGGAGTTTTATTCTCTTCATTTATTACTCTCTAAAATTATCTTGTTAATATATTTTCAATTGTTTTTTGCTTTTCTTCCCATTATAATGTAAACATCACAAGAGAAGAAAGCTTATTTGTGTTATTTATCCATAAAACCCAAAGTTCAAAAGAGTACATGGCATGTGAAGGTGACAGTATTTGTTGAATGATTGAGTTTAGTGAATAAAGGAATGAATAAATTTAATAGCTAATCATCTAATCTATGGGAAAAAATGGACGCACACTAATACACTTTCTCTTTTGTATATGTTTTTGTGCTTAGTGTTGGGGGAAAAGTTGTAAAAAAAGGATTTAGAAAGAAGTAGGTTGGATATATAACTCTTAAAAATAAAACACCAAGAAACAGTTTACATTTTCATATCCAAAAAGTGTAAATTTCAATGCTATAAAACATTTAAGAAAAGCTAACACCACATTTGATGTGAAACACTGAATTATTAACATCTATTGTGTTTGATTAATTATTTGCCACTAACTCATTCCCTAACCAAAACAAATCGCTAAATGTTGTAAAGCGCAAAAAAAAAAATGTACTTTATTGTAATCAATACCATGTGTTTGTTCAGGTGGGATCTCCTTACTTTGCTCCCATCCACTCTCTGAAGGTTTGGGAGACTTTCCAAAGTATTTCAGAAATTCTATTCTATTCTATTCTATTAGGATCTAAGAAGTAACCCAAATGAAGTTTGATGAATAATATTGTGCCATGTGCTTAATAGTTTGATTTTTTATTATATTTTGCAACATTCAACCTACAACTATCAAGGGAAATTCTATAAAATCTAACCAGCTAAAGCAACCTATTTCATCTCATATCTCCCATCTTTTCCTTAGTTTAAACTAAAATAAATTACTTGCCTTTCCCCAGCACATTGTGTAGATTCTAAACACCTTGTGTTTTTTTTTTTTCAACTCCACCTGTAACACCTGTTCCTCATATTTCCCTGTTAAAATCCAGCCCGTCTTTCTTAAGTTAAATGCTGTTACACTCAATCTAGCCAAAAACAACTCTTCCTCCTTTTTGATATAACCTCTTGGTAACCTTTTATAGAATGCATCTTCTGCATTATACTGCACTTATTTTTGCACATGTCTTGTCTG
Source organism: Ailuropoda melanoleuca (assembly GCF_002007445.2). Lineage (NCBI taxonomy): Eukaryota > Metazoa > Chordata > Mammalia > Carnivora > Ursidae > Ailuropoda > Ailuropoda melanoleuca. The sequence continues at coordinate 28,708,438 of NC_048232.1, read as the reverse complement.
CCTACTAGAACATGTAATGCACTGAAGGCAAGGATGTTACAGCTGTCATCTTTATATTCCTCACAATATCTAGCACAGTGTCTTGCACAGCATGGACGTTCAATCCATATTTCCTCATTTGAACTAAACTGAATTGAAATAATCATCCTTCTGAAGTGAGAGAACATTACATGAATTAACACTAATGGGGGGAAAAGCCATTTAAGAGGAATTTTTTTTATATTCATTCTATGAACTTTTTCTGGTCTTAATGTCCTATATTCCCTATCATCCTTAGTCCATTATTCCCCATCCAACACTTCTTCCATTCTTCCACTTCCCATTATTACTCTTATTAACTGTGACTTATCAGCCAAGTAGAATGGGGGCTGGCAGGGGTAGTAACTTACAGAAACACTATCATAACCCATCTTCAAGATTTTTCCAAAGCTCAGAGAAAGTAACTGAGACTGCCTTGCTATGTCTTCAATAGATACTAGAAATTCTCTTTAAAATACTTTTGTTGGGGCGCCTGGGTGGCACAGCGGTTAAGCGTCTGCCTTCGGCTCAGGGCGTGATCCTGGCGTTATGGGATCGAGCCCCACATCAGGCTCCTCTGCTATGAGCCTGCTTCTTCCTCTCCCACTCCCCCTGCTTGTGTTCCCTCTCTCGCTGGCTGTCTCTATCTCTGTCAAATAAATAAATAAAATCTTTAAAAAAATAAAATAAAATAAAATACTTTTTAAGCAAATATTTCTAGTTCCTGAGAGTCACCAAATATAGTCTATCAAATTCAGCAGCAGCAACTAAATGTCCAATATTAAAACAACTTATATGAAAAGTTATTACTTTGGGGCGCCTGGATGGCACTGCGGTTAAGCGTCTGCCTTCGGCTCAGGGCGTGATCCCGGCGTTATGGGATCGAGCCCCACATCAGGCTCCTCCGTTGTGAGCCTGCTTCTTCCTCTCCCACTCCCCCTGCTTGTGTTCCCTCTCTCACTGGCTGTCTCTATCTCTGTCGAATAAATAAATAAAATCTTTTAAAAAAAAGTTATTCATGTTCTTCATGGTGACAAATTATTAGCTTTCCAGCATTTTCAAAGCCTATTACTTCATGATGTTTCCATAGAAGAACTATAGTAATGTGCCATGCTCTACCATAATCTTAACATGAGTATGAGTATCATGCTTTGTTTCTATTTCTACAGTTCAAAATCTGGTTAAGTTCCAATTAAAGTTGAAGATAATTATTAATACTTTTTCTTATACCTTCTAATACATTCATAATACTGACCAAATATAATTATGTGAAGTAATAAATGACAAGAACTCTACCCATAATTAGTTTGCAAAGCAACAAATGTCTATCTTCTCTTGAGATATTAAAAACATACTTTAAAAAATATAATCACTACAGACATTAAAATGGACCTTTTCAAAACTTCTAGCCCTTAGTCATAATATTTATTACTTAATTCTTGCTCATTCATCTGGGTCTGTAATCTAGAAATATTAAAAATAGTAATGAAGCAGAGAAATGCACATTTTTAGATCACGCTTTCCTCTTTTCTGCATGGCAATCGAAGCTAAAATTTTATATATTAAGATCTGTATAATTAAAGAATAAGTGCCTCATGTAAATTGAATCTGAATTCTTAATAATTCAAATGAATGACTGAAAGGAAACACTGTCACAGTTTATTCTCATTGAAGAGAAACCTAACTCTTACTGACAGAATTTACTGTTCCACTAATCTATCTGGTTCGGGCTTTCTGTTTCTTGACCGGTTTGTGAATCATAACATGTTAATCAAACAGACTCACTCACTAATGAAACTGTAAGATTTAATTGTATAAATCAACAACTCAATTATTTATGTGCATACATATGCATATACATAAAGTGATTAAGCAAAAATGAAATGCAAAAAAAATGAATTTTATGTATTGAGGTCATGACTCAATGAGGTAAGTAATCCCACACATGAGTATTTTCCTGAGCATAAATAAAAATTGTTTTCACACAAAAACCATTTTTAAAAAAGGATCATATTCAGGGGCACCTGAGTGGCTCAGTCTGTTAAGTATCTGCCCTGGGCTCATGTCATGATCTCAGGGTCCTGGGATCAAACCTCCCTCCCCTAGTCTGGCTCCCTGCTCAGTGGGGATTCTGCTTCTCCCTCTCCCTCTGTACTTCCCCCACTCATGCTCTCTCTCTCAAATAAATAAATAAAATCTTTAATAAGAAATGGGTCATGTTCGGTTTCTCACTATCTGAAAATTTAATTGTTGCTGGGGGTGAGGGGGAGGGAAAGTGGCTTTGTACCATACCTAGTCCTTAAATTTTTCACTTAAAAGTTTTGATTTTCACAGCATCCAAAACTGCTGATCTTTGACAACATCTAAAGTTTTAAACATTTTCTATTTAAAATTAGTTTTGAAGAGTACAATATTGTAAGCAAAGATATAAATCAAGGAGTTTTATGATAATGAATTTAGAATGGCTATTTTGCCATTTAGGTATATAAACTAATGAAGATTAGAAAACGAATATTTTTAAATTTTTTACCTTTTGTCAATTGAGCTTCCATTTGGGACACTTGAGATCTGTGATAAAGAATACTAAATTTAAATACACTAAACATACACACCAAATGTTTACGCTAAATTATTTAGAAAAATATCATTCAAAGGAGGTTTTTTAATATGAAAATTTTGGAAGATTAAGGTGTCAAAAAGCTAAGAAGTGATCATACCTGGCATTGGAAGAAACATTGCAGAAGATGAACTACTACCAAAATTATATTTCTAAATGAGTGCAAAGAGGGCTTTATATTTATCATAAATAAACATTATTTTAAACATATCCATTACACAATTACTTAATCTTTTTAATATTCTTTTTGAAGCATTTATAATTCAAATGCTAATAGTATACTAATATAGTGGTACTAACACATAGTATACTAACATGATAGTATTTTTTTAATTTAAAAATGTTGTAAAAGTATATTGAGAATACATGCTCAAAATATACTTACTGAGGTGCGTGATCAAGAATATAAGAAACCGATGACCTCAAGAGTGTGATTTTATTACTAACTTACCCCCTGGGAAGATAACATGTTTTCCTATAGCATAATGTTGATTCTAGATTTTATCCCAGACCTGAATTTTACCTAACTCAGTTTCTTTTATACAGAGATTAGCTAGTTTTATCCTTACTCACCTGTGTCAAAGACTTCTGAGGTTCACCAAACTAATTTTCTTAAGGCACATTACTGGTCTATATTTCTAAGTCCCTCCTACAGTTAAATGTGGTAAATTAATTATGAGAGAAAATGGTGTTTACCACTTCCAACCTGGTCAATGAAAACTGACTCATGTTTGGTCTTCCATCTTCTTTTCTGGTAGCTGGATGTCTATGCCCAATGTGGCCCAGGAAGCCAGTGTAAGATGGCAAAACCTCCATATGCCAGGATACCTGAATGACCCTGTAGAGCAGGACTCCCTAACACAAACATGGACCCTGAACTTCCTGGAAGTATTTACATGAGGAAATCATTTTCTATGTGAGTCATTACATATTCTGGGCCTGTAGGTGACAAGAGTTAGCCTATATATTAAGTAATATACCACCATGGATTTTCATAGGGACGATGTAGATAACTAGACAGAACCAAATGATGATAAAACCTAACATTCACATACTGCTTCATGATATACAAAAGTATTTGGTAAACATTATCTCATTTTACTCTAACATGTTTATAAAGAATTATCATCCTCCTATAAGTAAGAGTTTTATAAAAAAAAAAAAAATGTTCAGCTCCTGACACATAGAAATGATAATAGGCCTTACCTTAATCTCTAATTTTAAAAAGACTACTATTCCAAAAAGCAACTTTAAAAACAGATGCAAAAACAAAGAGGAACTACTTCTAAAATATGTCATTAATATACACATACAACAGACCTTTTCTGTAATGTAATCTAATGTCCAGTAGTAGGAATTCTAAATATTTTTCTTCTACTTCTTCTAAATTTTAAGTTTCTACCACCAGTAGCACAGGGTGATAAGCTGGCTTTCCTATGAAGCCAGGCCCAAGAGCACTGGGAACATGCAACCTCATTTGAGAAAACCGTCTCTTGATAGTAGCAATGTCATAGCTCCACAGCCAAGCAAGGTATTGTAATACCTAAGACAACTATATCAGCAAAAGAAATGAAATATATTTACAGTTATAATACATAGGTAAGACCTTGTGAATTATAGGATCAATACAAAGCAGTTCTTCCATTTCTGACAACTGGAGACCAAACTGCTTAACTTACCACTCAGTTCAAGAGTTTGCATGACCTCATATCAATCTACTTGTAGGCAATCTCTAAAATGGCTCCCAGTGATCCCTGTTTCATGGTATTCATGCCTGTTGTATTACCCTCCCTTGTGTTTGGGCTGGCCTCGGTGACTACTTCTACTTGTAATGAATAAGATATGGCAAAAGTGATAGGATATCACTTCTGAGATTAGATTCTACCTTTCCCCTCCCTCCCTGCTGCTTTCCCTCTCTTTTTCCCTGTTTCTGCTTCCGTGTTGTAACTAACTTTATGGAAAGGCCTCCATGGCAAGGAACTGATGTCACCAAGTAACATCCAGCAAATACCTGAGGCCCAACAATAGTTACATGAGTACATGCTGAGCCTGGAAGTATATCCTCCTCCAATTAGGTCTTGAGACAAATGTAGCCAAGACCAACATTGAAAATCTGATTTTATCACTTTAGCTACTGCCCAGCTCTTGTTTTTCTTTGACAGTTATAGTGCTGTGACTCAGATAGGATCAGATTCATCACTGGACTCCAGAACACTCGCCCAGGACCTCAATTTTTGTGTATTTCTGAAGCCTTTGTTTTCACTCCTGACTGATTGAGGATCCACTGGTGTGAGTCCAACTCTTGTTCCATGCAAATGTCCACTGAAGTTAGTAGGAACAGATTTTGATTCTTAAGATTCTGAGTATACTCCAGAATCTGGTTAGGGTCTCAGATAAATGGAGGCTGGATTCAATTTCCAGGCTTCTGTATTTGTAAGGGGCTAATCTGTAAGGAACAGAAGCTATGTTTGAGTCCTAAGTTTTCTGTTTAAGTATAAAGGTACCATTAGTTAAGAACATGGGAGCTTCTCAGTTGACTAAAAACCTTTGAAACATCTCCCTTTCTATCACTAATACTTCTCCTTCCTCTTTTTATCATCGTCAATCTTCACTAAGGTTCTCTTGAATCTTTTGGTATGTCCCTCTTTAACCACCAACCTCCCTCATCTTTCTGCCTACCCTGCCAGACTTTCTCTTTCCCACTTGAGCCCCTCGGTTCCCTATAGTCACTTAAATTTTAAACTCCCATACCCCCTATGAAGAGATCTCAAGAGACTCAGACCCCCAAAAGCAACCATTTCAGGATGAAAAGAAAGACACTATTTGAAAACAAAATTAGTGTTTTGCCCACTTGATAAGCCAGAAAGCCACGAGACATCTTCTCAGTCACTCACCTAAAACTTAGTCCACACGTCCCTAAGATTACATATCAAGGCAAAAAAAGTCTTCTCCACAAATTTTGACAAACATGTAAGCTTAGCTTGTCCCAGTTGCCAGAAACACAATTAGAATAAAAATATAAAGTGGAAAAAAGATGAAAGCTAACTCTTCCATATAGACCAGCTGAGTTTGTATTACAATGTTTTACTGATTCAAGGCTAACATTTTTTAATGAAAGCATTAAGATCTCTTTTTGCATCTCTTTGTTTGTTTATATGTGTGAGTATTATATATGTGTGTTATTTTTTCCTCCAAATGACATCACCAAATTACTCGATAAAATCTCTTAAAGGAGTTCTATTCAAATTGGCTTAGAGATGAATGAGTGTCATTATAAATTAAGTATTTCTAAGACAACTTCCAAAAATACAGAAACTAACACAAATGTTTTGGTGGGGGCTTTTTAGATTCATATGATCTGAAATATAAATTGGTAAATAAAGCCAGTTTTAAAATCATTGTTAAAATAAAAGCAGGCATATATTCAGAGATGTCAGCTTTAATACATGCAGACATGCAATTTTTTCTACGTAAGTTCACTAGTCAAACAAGCTTATGTTATAGCTAAATGTTTATAATTATAAACTATAAATCCAACCTAAGAACAAAAGGTACAATAAAAATGGATTGCTTCAAAGTCACAGGATATAAAATCAATGCACAGAAGTCTGTTGCATTTCTGTACACTAATAATGAAGCAGCAGAAAGAGAAATCAAGGAATCAATCCCATTTACAATTCACCCAAACTATAAGATACCTAGGAATAAACCTAACCAGTCAGATAAAAGATCTGCATTCTGAAACTATAGAACACTCATAAAAGAAATTGATCAAGACACAAAGAAATGGAAAAACATTCCATGCTTGTGGGTTAGAAGAACAAATATTGCTGAAATGTCTATGCTACCCAAAGCAATCTATACATTCAATGTACTCCTTATCAAAATGCCACCAGCATTTTTCACAGAGCTGGAACAAACAATCCTAAAATCTGTATGAAACCAGAAAAGACCCTGAACAGCCAGAGGAATGTTGAAAAAGAAAACCAAAGCTGGTGGGATCATAATGCCACACTTCAAGCTATACTACAAAGCTGTAATCATCAAGACAGTATGGCACTGGCACAAAAAACAGACACATAGATCAATGGAACAGAATAGGAAACCCAGAAATGGGCCCTTACCTCTATGGTCAACTAATCTTTGACAAAGCAGAAAAGAATATCCAATGGAAAAAAGACAGTCTCTTTAATAAATGGTGCTGGGAAAATTGGACAGCCACATGCAGAAGAATGAAACCAGACCATTTTCTTACACGATACTCAAAAATAAATTCAAAATGGATGAAAGACCTAAATGTGAGAGAGGAAACCATCAAAATCCTAGAGGAGAACACAGGTAGCAACCTTTCTGATCTCAGCCACAACAACGTCTTGCAAGATACATCTCCAAAGGCAAGGGAAACAAAAGGAAAAATGAACTGTTGGGACTTCATCAGGATGACAAGACTCTATGCAGAGAAGGAAACAATCAACAAAACTAAAAGTGCAATCTATGGAATGGGAGGAAATATTCACAAATGGCATATCAGATAAAGGGCTAGTATCCAAAATCTATAAAGAACTTATCAAACTCAATACCCAAAAAAACAAATAATCCAGTCAAGAAATGGGCAGAACACATGAACAGACATTTCTCCAAAGAAGAAACACAAATGGTTAACAGGCACATGAAAAAATGTTCAATCACTAAGCATCAGGGAAATACAAATCAAAACCACAATGAAATACCACCTCACACCAGTCAAAATGGCTAAAGTGAACAACTCAAGAAACAATCAGACGTTGGTGAGGATGTGGAGAAAGGGGAATCCTCTTACACTTTTGGTAGGAACATAAACTCATGCAGCCACTCTGGAAAACAGCATGGAGTTTCCTCAAAAAGTTAAAAATAGAACTACCCAGCAGTTACACTACTAGATATTTATCCAAAGGATTCAAACATACGGATCCAAAGAAGCACATGCATCCAAAGGTCTATAGCAGCAATGTCCATAAAAACCAAACTACAGAAAGAGCCCAGATGTCCATTGACAGATGAATGGATAAAGATGATGTGGTAAGTGTGTGTGTGTGTGTGTATGTCTGTGTGTGTCTACGTGTGTGTGTGTGTATATATATATATATATTTATATTTATATATATATCTATAATGACATATTATTCAGCCATCAAAAAGAACGAAATCTTGCCATTTGCAATGATGTGGATGGAACTAGAGGATATTAGGTGAAGTGAAATAAGTCAGTCAGAGAAAGACAAATACCATATGAGTTCACTCATATGTGGAATTTAAGAAACAAAACAGAACAGAGGGGAAGGGAAGGAAAAATAATATAAGATAAAAACAGAGGAAGGCAAACCATAAGAGACTCTTAACTCTAAGGAACAAACTGAGGGTTGCTAGAGGGGAGATGTGTGGGGGGATGGGGAAGTTGGGTGATGAACATTAAGAAGGGCACTTGATGTAATGAGCGCTGGGTGTCATATGCAATTGATGAATCCCTAAATTCTACCCTTGAAACTAATAATACACTATATGTCAAGTAAATTGAATTTAAATTTTAAAAAAAGGATTGCTTCATACATGCCAGGCACAACAGTTTAAAAAAAAAAGAGGGATGAACCATATGTTTAACTTTCTAGATCCTTTGCTTCTGTGATATATTTGATACCTGATTTGTTAACAAGAAAAATAGCAAAACGAGGACTAGCTTTAATTTCTCATATAACTTTCATGAGCAATTCAAGCATAAGAGTTAAGAATAATTAAATAGATGTCAGTGGAAAGAAGTTTATAAGTGAACTTTTCAACAATTATATTTCATAATATGTCTCCTTAAAAAGTTTAAAAAATATTTTTGATAACCTGAAACTTTAAAAAGCTATACTAAGTTAAATAATGAATAGTCATTGATGAGCTAGATCATTTCCAAATAAGATAAAAGATTGAAACATTAATTGCTGAACACAAATTTATCAACTTTTGGCATCTTGTTTTTATACAGTATAGAGAATCTACATATATTTTGATCTTTTAATAAACATGATAACTGGCACTATAAAAAAGATATTTTTCTCTAGAAAATTGTGAAATGATGTGCTCATAAATTTGCTAGGGAATGATAGTATGTGGCTGACAGTTCACAATTGTTTACTTCCTAGTATGTTTAAAAAAAAAAGGCCTCTAATGGTTTAAAATCCTAATTAATGTATGTAAATGAAGCTAACAGGAATGGTAAAGATAGAGGAAAAAAAGAGTCTATATGTAAGGAAAACAACGTGTGGTGTTTTTTTTTTTTTAATAAGGAAAGGTATGAAGGACATTTTCTGTTGAGGAAAAAATAGAATAATTTTTTCCTAAATTAGGATAGCTAGTTGTTCCAGAGGAAAACAGAAAAGAGTAATACAAAAGTTGAATGGATTTTTAAAAGAAAAAGTGGTGCAAAAGGAATCTTGGAAAGGGAAATTTATGTGTGGTCAAGCTAGATAAGAATTGGAATGGATTTATTTTTAAGTTTTTTTAGTGAGCATTAATATCAAAAGTACATTGGTACAAACCTAGGATTCTACTTTGCCCCTGTTGAAAGGACAGTTTTCTTGGACAGTTGATATTCTCTTGATAAGAGATTATGAAAGTTTTTTCTTTATCTCTTCAGTAATCTGTCTAGAAAACAATGATTCTGTATCGTAGCAAAATAATTTCCTGTACGTCATATTGTCTTTATCAAGTATTCAATTACTTAAGAAAACCAAATCTCAATATTAGAAAGCTAAGGTTTTTTTTTTAACATTAATGTAACCTTCTATGTTAATCTTTGAAATCTTATATTGTTACATTTGTTAAATAACTAAACGACCTGTGATCCTATTTTGTCAGGTATTCAGGCTTTTTAATGTTCAACAACATCCCCAAATCAAATGCTAAATGAAGTCTTTTGACCTCAAACTATCTTTGAAATTTCCCAGAGGGTCCCTGGAAAATCTCAAAGGATTTGTCTTTTACCTTATAAAAGAGAAAAGTTTAATTATGTTTATGTGGTATGCTAAATCATGTGGAAAGTATTGTCAAATTAGTGAGGATACACCTTCATAGGTTATGTGTGTATGGATATATGTTACTAATATAAGTATTCCAGAAATTGTTTGAAGTTCTTGGGTACCTTCATCGTCTGCTTATTATGTTAAAATGTTCTATGTCATAGAAATAACAAAATTTCCTTGTCAATTCCATTGTAATTAATTCTCATCAGATTTTTATCTTGACCATTTTGTCACTTATCACTCACAGATAGTTATTGTTTTACTTTGATTCTTTTTCTGAAAGTATTTATAATCAGCTACTGGTGAGAATGCACCATGATGGAACCACTTGAATAGCTTTGAGACCATGCCACTGGACTGATAAGATTTCAAGAACTAATAAAGAAGCTAATAGATTCATAAAACTGCTAACACAAGATCAAGTAGAACAAAAATTGAATTGATTAGGTAGAACTGAATAAACTGATGAGGATGATTAATTTTTTCAATGACCCTTTGAAACATAGCTGCTTCCTGAATGTTTTTTTCCCAGATTTAAGGAAATATTCTCCTCTATTATCTTAACCTATCTATAACTTGCAGCAATTAGGTAAAGTATACTTTGTGAACAAAGATAAAACAATTACTTTTTCTATCTGATCCCTCTTAATTTGGAAACTCTTAGCATTCTTATTTCCATGGCAATATAGTTATTTGCATAAATAAAATAGGAATCCGTTCTCCTTGAAACAGAACACACTGGAAACTGGTTATATTACCAAGACTTTGACTGGAAGGTCACATTTGAGAATGATGTATAAAATCAGTTATAGCCAGGCAGCTCTAAGGAACTAAGGCTGATTTGATGGAGCCAATAAAGCCCTCCTTCAAAGACATGCCCAGTATCTTGCTTATATGGTTTCTGACCACACAGATGAGCAAAGAAAGTCACTTCCTGGCAGGCTCAGGAAACTCAGAATATCTTGGAGACCTCTAGAATAGAGAAATTCATCCAAGTCTATAGATATTGCCTGTGAAGCCTGATTGAGAATCCTTGGCTTGGCTTCCTAGCCTCAAGAGGTTTCTAAAAGTCCAACCTCAAATTCCTTATGAAAAATTCCAGCAAAGCAAATGCAAGACCTGTGTAGTCAGTCACTGTTCTTGCTGCACTCGTATAAATAATCAGGTCGATTTTAATAAGACTAGATTTATTTTGCAAATGAATTTGTCTTACTTTATCTTTGCTAGAACAGGGGGGGATCATAGATAAATTATGTTTAAATGAAAAACATACCCTTGTGGGTGTTTAATTCTAGTCCTATTCATTGTCTTTAAAGTTTTTATTATCCACTATGAACTGGACAAAATCCTGAACTATAGTTTCTTCTAGTATCTAGTGACAACTTTCCAAATTAGTTTTTCTAATTTTTCTGCCTTTTGACTTGAAATCACTGAGAACAAGAACTGCCCTTTTCCTGAATCTCTCCAAGCTGAAGTTGGAAGACTTGATAAAAATTTCAAGAAAATCACCTTGACAGATTCATGACAGATCATGAATGGGCTGCCATCATGCCTGCTGATGTGTGGGCCTCTTAGAAAGTTCAATGAAATACCCATCACCACAGGTACTCAAATCACACCAAGAAATCCATTCAGGACTGGATCGCTGTCCTCACTCCATCATCTAAAGCCCAATATCTAGAAATCTTGACTGGCTTCCCTCTAGATTCAGAAACTTAGTTTTTAACTATTAACCTTTGTTTTTACTTTCACAGAAACTTATGTCATTAAATGTCTGACTTCTCACACCAACAAGTCCCAAAAGATGATTCAGCTAGTCCGTAATGAACAAGTGACCAAAAAATGGACTTATTTGTTCAAAAGAAAGAACATCACTTCTTTCCTTGAACATGAGAGGGAGCTGATAATGATTCTTTGCTTGACCAAAATTTTAGGTTCTTGAAACTTCTCCTAGGCCCATCTGTGCACATCCTTTTAAAATCCCATTTTAGTAAGAACCCTGATAAGTCAATTTAACAGTGCCCATTCTCTATAATTGATCTCCCTCAATAATCAGATTCCTCATCTTTCACTATCCTGTAGGTGATAGCTGATGACTCGCTTTTTTAAAAAAATTTTATTTGACAGAGAGAGAGAGAGAGAGCACACAAGCAGGGGGGTGGGAGAGGGAGAAGTAGGCTCCCCACTGAGCAGGGACCCTGGGATCACAACCTGTGCCAAAGGCAGTTGCTTAATCAGCTGAGGCATTCAGGTGTCCCTATAGCCGATCACTCTTGCCTTTCTTCGGCAAAGATCCTATTAGGTCAGTTCAGCCAGAATCTCCCTTACACCTACAATGTTTCCTCTTAGTAATTGTCCATTGACCACCAACCTACACTTTGGCTATAAATTTCTACTTCCCACTGGTGCATTAGGAATTGAACATTGTTCTATACTGAGGTCTCTTTCCTATTGCAATGGGCTTGAATAAAATCTGTTTTTACCTCTTGACTGCCCAGCTCTGATTTTCCTTTGATAACATTTTTTGATTGCATCTTTTTGAGACCATGAACTAGATGACCTAGCTAAGACTTCTTTCTGGATTTCTGACTCACAGATACTATGAATAATACATGTTTGTTGTCTAAGCCACTAACTTTTGTAGTAATTTATTATGTACCAAAAGATAACACAGTACTTTTTGTTCTTCATTCATTTTTTAACCAGATGATTTTAAGAAACAAGGGAGGGAGAAACAGTGTTGAAAGCAAAAAGAACAAGTTATGCAAAATCATGAAGGTGACAGAAAACATAGTGTGTTTCCTGAACTTAAGGAAGTTCAGTGTAGCTAAAGCATAAATATATATTTATATGTGTGTCTGAGCACTCGTGCTTATGAAGTCATTTGCAATGAATGGGTGGGGAGAAAGGCTAATTAAAAATGAGGCTGGCATCTCAAGAAAGGACCAGATCTGCACAACCTTAACCCAAAATTAGGAATTCGTACTTCAACCAAAGAATGATGGGAACCATTAAAGATTTTAGGCAAGAAGGTTAACATAAACAGATTTTAATTTGAAAGATGACTAGACATCAACATGGAGACTGGACTAAAGACAGTAAATTCTGGACAAAGCGACAGCAATTAGAATCCTGGTGGCATCCTGGGAATTGCCAGTGAAACCAGGAAAAAAATGGGCAAAATTTTATGGCTAATAATTGGATTGAGAAAAAAACAGAAGAGACAAAAACGATTCCCAAGATCCTAGTTTCAGCAATCAGGTGTATGAGAATGCCAGGAAATTGTGAGTACTGGGAGAAGAAGCAGTCTAAGAAGAAAGCAATTATTTTAGGACATGATGAATTTTAGATGTTGTGGACCATTCCAGTAGGTAAATTCAAAAGGCTGATAGATAATAGGTCTGGAAATTAGGTGATATCTGGGTTAGAGACACAAGATTTATTGAGCACTTTAAGCCATAAATGTATATAAGCATGCTCAGAAAGACTGTGTGGAATAAAAAGAGAATCCAGGAGGGAAATCTCAGAGAAACACCAACAGTTAAAGAATGGACATCACAAGAGGAGACCAAAACACAGTACCAGAAAAATATAAAGAAAACCAAATAATTATTCTGTCTCTAAAACAAAATGCAGACTACATTAAAAAGAAATAAATGGTCAGGGGGCACCTGGGTGGCTCAGTGGGTTAAGCGTCTTCCTTTGGCTCAGGTCATGATCCCAGGGTCCTGGGATCGAGCCCCATGTCAGGCTCCCTGCTCAGTGGAGAACCTGCTTCTCCCTCTCCCTCTGCCTGCCACTCTCCCTGCTTGTGCTTGATCTCTCTGTCAAAGAAATAAATAAACAAATCTTACAAAAACAAAAAAATAAAATAAAATAAATAAATGGTTGGGGGTGCCTGGGTGGCTCAGTCAGTTAAGCATCTGCCTTCTACACAGGTCATGATCCCAGGGTCCTGGGGTCGAGCCCCTCATCAGGCTCCCTGTTCAGAGAAGAGTCTGCTTCTCCTTCTCCATCTGCCCCTCCCCCTGCTTCTGCTCTCTCTCTCTTGCTCTCATTCTCTCAAATAAATAAACAAAATCTTAAAAGAAAAAGAAAGAAATGATCAAACATGATCAAATAATGCTAAGAGAATAAATGAGATAAATAAACTATAAAGCATCCTTCAGACTAAGGTCAAACAGATTTGTTGTGACCTTGGCAAAAATAGTTTTAATATAGTGGTTGGGAAAAAAGATTACAGTTAAGTGAAAAATTACTATAAGAACATGCAGACAGTGAATATGAACAACTTTTATTCCAACAAAGTCTTCAGTAATGAATCCTGTTTCATTATTACCAGAGCAGGCCAATCCAAATAAATGATATTATATACACCATCCATGCAAAGAAGCTAGTATATAGTAGGTGCTTAGTAAGGATTGTTAAACTGAGTATTTAAGAAGAGAGGTATGTGTTAATCTATTTATAAAACCACTAAAAATAAAAATCACTTGCCCAGGTTGAAGGTGATAAAGTTACCGGGTAAAATGCCTCAGGTAGTGAAGTTGCTCTTTCAAATTCGTCTTATTTTTAACCTAACATTTTCTATTTAACTTGTCATATATGACAGGATTTATTTTGGATTTGAGGGAAAATCCTGGGAAATAAAAAAACACTAAGTCTATTAACGAAGTGAGGGTTCAAATGCAGCCACACATACAAGCAAAGAAGATATCCTGACCTTATTTTGAAGCCAGAAAAGACCTAGGTTTGAAGTCTAATTCAACATTACTATGATGTTGCATAGTTAATTTTTTTAGGCTCCAGTTTCATCTTCAAAATGGGGGTGCTGATAGCTACCTTACTTATTACTTATTGTGTAAATGACTAGTACATATATATAAAATCACCAGCATATTTTATAATGATAGAGGATATAAAATGACTAGCACATTTTAAATTGTGTTGCCACACTTTTTTTTTGTCTTAAGCCAGTTCACAGAAACCTGTGTTTCTAAAAAAATTGCTTTTGTATCCAATTCAGGGCAAAAAACAAAAAAGACCCTAATAACCTTAATAATTTCTTTTTCATTAAGAACAATTTCTTTCATTTTTTATCTTTCCAAGAAGAAACTGACATAATTTGCAATTAAAATTTCATACAATGGGTTAAATAAGTGTTGGGATTAAGGAGAGCACTTGTTGTGATGAGAACCAGTTGTTATATGTAAGACTTGAATCACTAAATTGTATACCTGAAATTAACATTACACTGCATGTTAACTAACTGGAATTTAAATAAAAACTTTAAAAATTATATACAAAAAAAGATTAAAATAAGGATAAAATTGCTGTGTGATGATATTCCCCTTTAAAAAGCTAGAGTATTGGCCTTTAATTTTACTTTATTAATTTCCCATTTGCTAGTTTTACTATGCTATCTCTAATACACATAAACTCTCATTCTGAAAACAAGAAGGAAGGACACTAAAGAATATAAAATACTATTAAAGAAATGAGGGACCTGATAATATCTATACTGCTAGAACAAGGACAATCAAAATTGTATTCTCAGCAGTTTTGCTTTACTTCTTGACCTCTTTCCATTACTTGTCAATAAAGTTGCTTATGTGTAGACTGTTATTTTCTTCTAAGGCACAGATTAATAAATGTCAATGTTCAAGAAAGTGCTTCTGAATCCACTGGACAACACAATCAAAAATATATTTTTTCAAGAATTTCTCTGCACAGATAATAGCTACACTTGCAGTGAGCAAAGCATAACATACATACTTAACAAACCACTATGTTGTACACATGAAACTAATACAACATTGTGTGTCAATTGTACTTTAGTAGAAAGATAAATTTGAAAATGTTTCCCCATAGTTTTGCATTTATATTTAATTTTGTTACTTTATACCAAAATATCTTTAGTCTATGAACTATTTTATCTGGCTCACAAATCTCAGGCATTTATATCATCATTCAAAACCAAAACATATCTAAATTATAAATTTGTATTCAAGAAAATGAATTGCTATAATGAAAGGTAAAAGGCAAAAGGTCCAAGCAAAAAACCAGGGCATAGAATTTTTTTGAAATAATATATACAAATGAAGTAAACAACAATATAAAAGATAATCTTAGAGCACAGATTACTGTTTTTCTGTCTTCTGTTTTCTGTATTTCAGTAATTTCCTTACCTGTAGATGCTCTTGGATTTTAGAATTTGTCTTTTGACCACCTGAATCTGTAACTAGTGATTTCCTTGTTCCTTTCTCCAATGGTATATCTTTTGAATCTTCAACTTTCATTTTACTAATACCCATTTCCATTGTTGTCTTGGTCTTCCCTTCACTTTTAAGTAATCCTGTCCCTTGATTTAGGAAATAGTCAAGTTGAAGCTTAGCTCTTTCAGCTTCCTGTTTTTAAAAAAGTAATGGTTTATCAAGCATTATGTGTGATATTTTTCTGTCAATATTACAACTTTCAGGAATAAGAATATGTTCATGTCCACATTACTTCTCAACTTTATTTTTACTAAGTTGGAGGGAGCTAAATTAAACCACTGGTATAATCCATAGTTTAATCCATAGATTAAAATTAAAAACATGAAGAAATGCCTTCTACTTTGAGGGGTATTTTTATACCCCAGGAAGTTCCCCTATTATTTTTTTAAAGCTCTAGTTATTGTAGAGTCACAATAAAAGTAAATAAAAGATATACATTAGAAAAGGTGATAGAATGTAACTGGGATAACTAATATCTATAATATCAAATGATAAAAGAAAATGTGAAAAATAATTTATTTCTTCGAGAATATAAGGTTTTTAAATGCTACTTTTTTACTTAGATCAACAAAAATGAAGTTCACAAATAATCTCACCACAAACAGAAAACTCACTGTTAACATTTGATATATATCCTTTTTCATTATTTCTATATATAACTAGTGCATATATGTATTTTTAAAATTTTTATCTATACTGGATCCTACTATACATACCTGATATGCTCTTTTTGTTAAATAATGTCATAGATATGCCTCAATGACAATAAATGTACATCTAAATCAGAATAGCTACTAGAAGCACATTTAATAGTGTACTTTTGTTTAGCAAATTTCTTATTAGGGACACACTGGTAATTTAAAAATTTTTGCTATTAAAATTTTTTATATTATACATACCTGCACAAAATCCCTGTACACTCTTTTCTTCTTTATGATTAATTTTTGTAACTGCAGTGATTCAATGAAAAGCCTACGGTGTCCCAAACTTTTGCTATATATTTTCTTCCAGAGAAGTATTATTAATTCATAGTAATAGAATTATGTAAAAGATTACTTATTTCAACATATATCCACAAATATTAGACATTTCTCTTCCTAAAATTTTTACTGATAGGGTAGGTAAAAAATCTATCGCACTGTTATTTTAAGTTGCATTTGATAACTAGTGAGGTTGAATATATTCATATGCTTTTATTGTCTTTGTGTGTTTCTAAGTTATGACTTGCCTGTTTGTGTTTATTTGGGGGAATATCTGAGGGAAGGACATTCATATTTCTTATAGATTTGTAAAAGATCTTCATATAAAACATTCTGTTAAGGGGCGCCTGGGTGGCACAGCGGTTAAGCGTCTGCCTTCGGCTCAGGGCGTGATCCTGGCATTCTAGGATCGAGCCCCACATCAGGCTTCTCCGCTGAGAGCCTGCTTCTTCCTCTCCCACTCCCCCTGCTTGTGTTCCCTCTATCGCTGGCTGTCTCTACCTCTGTCAAATAAATAAATAAAATCTTAAAAAAAAAAAAAACCAACATTCTGTTAAGAATTCGCATTTATCTTTGTATCTTATGAATCTTTTAACATACAAAAGTTTCAAATTAACAATAGCCAAATATATTGCAATATCCCTTTGCAATATGATGCTTAGAAAACCTTGCTCTAGCCAAGACCATATAACTGTTACCCAGTATTTCTTCTTATATCTTCATACTTCATTTATTAATTTTGGATCTTAAATCAAGCTGCAACTTATTTTGATGTGTGTCACAAACTATCACATGAGAACTACTTTTTTATAGTAGTTTACTTTTTGTGACTATTCTTTCTATAAAAAAGTTTCAATAACTAAAATTATAATATACTAAATTATTGCATTCCTTTGAATCTGCTTCTGGATTTTTTATTCAGCACCAAATCCAGAACCACATTGCTTTAGTTATTATAGTGTTATATTACATATTGATTTTTGAACAACCAAATCCTTATTATTCTTTTGTATAGTCACCAGATTCCTTTCTCAATATATCCTGTAATAATTCTATTAAACTCCAAAATAATTCCATCTATACCCAGAAATAAATTGCTTTAAATCTATATATCAATTTGGAAAACATAGAAAATTGAAATATTTATAATACTGTACCTTCAAAACCAAAAACATAAACTTCTATTTCTTCATTATTCATCTATATCCCTCAGTAAAGTGTGTTTTACTTCATTTAAAAAATTTGTATTTTTTGTTAAATATGCTACTCTAGTATTATAAATAGAATCATCTCTACACATGAAAAAATGCTCAACATCACTTGGCATCAGGGAAATACAAATCAAAACCACAATGAGATACCACCTCACACCAGGCAGAATCACTAAAATTAAAAAGTCAGGAAACAACAAATGTTAGCGAGGATACAGAGAAAGTAGAACCCTCTTACACTTTTGGTGGGAATGCAAGCTTGTACAGCCACTCTGGAAAATAGTATGGAGTTTCCTCAAAAAGTTAAAAATAGAGCTACCCTACAATCCAGCAATTGCACTATTAGGTATTTACCCAAAGGATACAAATGTAGTGATCTGAAGGGGCACCTGAACAACAATGTTTATAGCAGCAATGTCCACAATCCAAACTATGGAAAGAGCCCAGATGTCCGTTGACAGATGAATGGATAAGAATATGTGATACACACACATACACACATACACACACACACACACACACACACACACACACAATGGAACATTACCCAGCCATCAAAAAGGATGAAATTGTACCATTTACAATGCCACGGATGGAACTGGAGGGCATTATGCTAAGTGAAATAGGTCAATCAGAGAAAGACAATTATCAAATGGTTTCACTCATATGTGGAATTTAAGAAACAAAACAGGATCGTAGAGGAAGGGAAGGAAAAATAAAATAAGATGAAATCAGAGATAGAGACAAACCATAAGAGACTCTTAACTATGGGGAAAAAACTGAGGGCTGTTAGAGGGGAGGTGGGTGGGGGGATGGGGTAACCGGGTGATGGACATTAAGGAGGGCACCTGATGTAATGAACACTGGGTGTTAAATGCAACAGGTGAATAATTGAACTCTACATCTGAAACTAATGGTACAATATATGCTAACTAAATGAATTTAAATAAAATAAGTAAAATAAATAAGTAAATAGAATTGTCTCCATTATGGTTTCTAAATGGTTGTTTTGGATAAGAAGGAAACCTATTGCTCTTTTTCTTTTCCTTTAATTTTAACTCCAATGTAGTAAATGTACAGTGCTATATTAGTTTCAGATGTACAAAATGGTGATTTACCATATATTACTCAGTGCTCATCAAGGTAAGTGAACTCTTAATCCCTTTCAACTATTTTACCCATCTTCTCACCCACCTCCCCTCTGGTAACCATCTGTTTGCTCTGTAAAGTTAAGAGTCTGTTTCTCAGTTTGTCTGTCCCTCCTTTTTTTTCCCCTTTTTTTCTCTTTTTTTAAAGATTTATTTGAGAGAGAGCGCATGAGCAGAGGGGAGAGGCAGAGGGAGAGGGAGAAGCAGGCTCCTCGCTGAGTAGGGAGCCTGCTGATCGCAGGGTCCCAGGACAATGACCTGAACTGAAGGCTGATGCTTAACTGACTGAGCTACCCAGACGTTCCTGTTTGTTTTGTTTCTTAAATTCCACATGTGAGTAAAATCATATGGTAACTCTCTTTCTCTGACTGGCTTATTTTGTTTAGCATTATACTCTCTAGCTCCATCCATATTGTTGCAAATGGAGAGATTTGAGGTTTTTTTATGGCTGAATAATACTGCATTATACATATAATATATATTGTTTTATATATAACATCTTCTTTATCTATCAATGGACATTTAGAGTGCTTCCATAATTTGGCTATTGTAAATAATGCTACAATAAACATAGAGGTTCATATATCCCTTTGAACTCGTGTTTTTGTATACTTTGGGTAAAATACCTGGTAGTGTGATTCCTGGATCATACAGTAGTTCCGTTTTCAATATTTTGAGGAAAGGCCATACTGTCTTCCACAGTGTCTGTACCAGTTTGCATTCCCACCAACAGTGAGTGCACCAGGGTTCCATTTTCTACACATCCTCACTAACATTTGCTGTATCTTGAGGTTTTTGTTTGTTTATCCATTTAATTTTTTTTATTGTAGTCTAATTTTTTTTATTTTTTTGATGTAAAGTTCGATGATTCATTAGTTGCATATAACACCCAGTGCACCATGCAATACATGCCCTCCTTACTACCCATCACCAGCCTATCCCATTCCCCTACCCCCCTCCCCTCTGAAGCCCTCAGTTTGTTTCTCAGAGCCCATAGTCTCTCATGCTTCATTTCCCCTTCTGATTTTGATTTTAGCCATTCTGACAGGGGTGAGATGATATCTCATTGTGATTTTGATTTGCATTTCCCTTATGATGGGTGATGTTGACTATGTTTTAATGTGTCTGTTGGTGATCTAGATGTCTTCTTTAGAGAAGTGTCTGTTCATGTCTTCTGCCCATTTTTATTTTTTTTATTTAAATTCAATTAGCCAAGGTATAGTACATCATTAGTTTTTGATATAATGTTCAATGATTAATTAGTTGAATATAACACCCAGTGCTCATCATATCACACGCCCTCTTTAATTCCCATCACCCAGTTACCCCATCCCCCTACCCACAACCCTTTTCACAACCCTCAGTTTCTTTCCCAGAGTGAAGAGTCTCATATGGTTTGTCTCCCTCAGTGATTTCTTCCCATTCAGTTTTCCCTCTCTTCCCCTATGGTCCTCTGCACTATTCCTTATATTCCACATATAAGTGAAACCATATGAAAATTGTATTTCTCTGATTGACTTATTTCACTTAGCATAATACCCTCCAGTTCCATCCATGTTGATGTAAATGGTAGATATTCATCCTTTCTGATGGCTGAATAATATTCTATTGTATATATGAACCACATCTTCTTTATCCATTCAACCATTAAGGACATCTCAGCTCCTTCCACAATTTGACTATTGTGGACACTGCTACTATGAACACTGGGGTGCATGTGCCCTTTCTTTTCACTACCTCTGTATCTTTGGGGTAAATAGCCAGTAGAGAAATTGCTGGATCGTAAGGTAGCTCTACTTTAATGTCCTGAGGACATTTTTCTGTTTTCCAGAGTGTCTTCCAGAGTGTTTTCCAGAGTATCTACCCATTTTTAATTGGATTATTTGTTTTTTTAGTGTTGAGTTGTTCTTTATGTGTTTTGGATACTCACCCTTTATCAAATACGTAATTTGCTAATATCTTCTCCCATTCAGTAGGTAGCTTTTTCGTTTTATTGGTTGTATTTTCAATATGCAAAAGCTTTTTATTTTGATGTAGCTCCAATTTCATTTTTTTTTTTTTTTGCAGGTAGTGTCTGGTTTCCTCAGCACTATTTGTTGCAGAGACTTTTTCCCATTGCATATTCCTTCTTACTTTTTCAAAGTTTAATTGGCAATATAATTGTAGGTTTATTTCTGGGTTTTCTATTCTGTTCCATTGATCTATATATCTGTCTTTGTGTCAATACCATACTGTTTTGATTACTACAACTTTGTAATATAACTTGAAGTCTGGAATTGTGATATCTCAAGTCTATTGTTTGTTTTTGTTTTTCCTCTTTCAAGATTACCTTGGCTATTTGGAGTCTTTTGTTAGTCCATACAAATATAAGTTTGTTCTACCTCTGTGAAAATGCTTTGGTATTTTGATAGGGATTGCATCAAATGTGTAGATTACTTTGGGTAATGTAGGCATTTTAACAATATTCGTTCTTCCAACTCATGAGCATGGAATGTCTTTCTATTTCTGTGTGTTATCATCAATTTCTTTCATCAGTGTTTTGTACTTTTCAGAGTACAAGTCTTTCACCTCTTTGATTAGCTTTATTCCTAGGTACTTTATTATTTTTGGTGCAATTGTAAATGGGATTATTTTCTTACTTTTTCTGATGCTTCATTATTTATTAGTGTATAGAAATGTAACAGATTTCTGTACATTGATTTTGTATCCTGTAACTTTACTGAAT
The DNA here is from genome assembly GCF_002007445.2 of Ailuropoda melanoleuca. NCBI lineage: Eukaryota > Metazoa > Chordata > Mammalia > Carnivora > Ursidae > Ailuropoda > Ailuropoda melanoleuca. The sequence goes on along the minus strand of NC_048232.1, from coordinate 28,686,421 downwards.
TCATTTATCAGTTCTAGCAGTTTTTTAGTGGAATCTTTCAGGCATGTCATCTGCAAAGAAGTTTTACTTCTTCCTTGATGATTTGATTGCCTCCTATTTCTTTTTGTCCTCTGATTGCTGTAGCTAGGACTTCCACTACCATGTTGAATAAAAGTGGTGAGAGTGGACATCCTTGTCTTGTTCCTGATCATAGAGGAAAAGCTCTGTTTTTCCCTATTAGGATTTAAGCTGTGGGATTCTCACATAAAACTTGTTTTCTTGTTGATGTTCCACTTGAATGATCTAATGACAAAAACTTGACTGATTTCTCGTAGAAATATTCATTTTTACTCCTTTTGTGTTTCCTGCCTTTATACTGTCATTTTTGATACCTCCTTTCCAAAGAGTCCCCTTTAATATTTGTTGCAGAATTGATTTGGTGGTCATGAACTCCTTTAGTTTCTTTGTCTGTGAAATTCTTTATCTCCCCTCCTATTCTGAAGTCTAACTGGTGTGAGGTGGTATCTCATTATGGTTTTGATTTGTATTTCCCTGATGCCAAGTGATATTGTTGAACATTTTTTTCATGTGTCTGTTAGCCATTTGTATGTCTTCTTTGGAGAAGTGTCTCTTCATGTCTTCTGCCCCTTTCTTGACTTGATTATTTGTTTTTTGGGTGTTGAGTTTGAGAAGTTCTTTATAGATCTTGGATACCAGCCCTATCTGTAGTGTTATTTGCAAATATCTTCTCCCATTCCGTGGGTTGCCTCTTTGTTTTGTTGACTGTTTCCTTTGCTGTATAGAAGATTTTCTCTTGATGAAGTCCCAAAAGTTCATTTTTGCTTTTGTTTCCCTGCCTTTGGAGACATAGCTTGCAAGAAGTTGCTGTAGCCTATGTTGAAGAGGTTACTGTCTATGTTCTCCTGCAGGATTTTGATGGATTCCTGTCTCACATTGAGGTCTTTCATCCATTTTGAATTTATCTTTGTGTATGCTGGTAAGAGAATGGTCCAGTTTCATTCTTCTGCATGTGGCTGTACAATTTTCCCAGCACCATTTATTGAAGAGACTGTCTTTTTTTCATTGGGTATTTTTTCCTGTTTTGTAGATTAGTTGACCATAGAGTTGAGGGTCCATTGTCTTGCTGCTTTTAAGATTTTTTATCACTACATTTTGTAAATTTAATTACAATATGTCTTGGTATCAGCTTGCTTTTGTTGATTTTGAAGGGAGTTCTCTATTCCTCCTAGATCTGGGTGTCTGTTTTCTTCCCTAGATTAATTTTCAGCATTTATTTCTTCAAATAAATTTCCTGCTCCCTTTTCTCTTCTTCTTCTTCTTCTGGGACTCCTATAATACGAATGTTATAAGCTTTGATGGAGTTACTGAGTTCCCTAAGTCTATTCTCATGGTGCATAATTCTCTCTTTTGTTCAGCATCATTGCTTTCCATTATTTTGTCTTCTAGGTCATTAATTTATTCCTCTGCTTCTTCCAGCCTGTTGTTCATTGCATTAAGGATCTTTCTAACCTCATTTATTGCACTTTTCTTCTCTGATTAATACTTTCTTAACTCTTTTATCTCTGTGGTAAGGGTCTCACTGATATGTTCCATTCTTTCCTCAAGTCCAGTGAATATCCTAATGATCATTGCTTTAAATTCTCCATCAGGCATGTTACTATATCTGCTTCACTTAGATCTCTGGCCACAACCTTATCTTCTTCTTTCATTTGAGATAAATTCCTCTGTCTTCTCATTTTTCTAAGACTCTGCCTCCTTCTGTGTGTTAGAAAAGCCAGTTATGTTTCCCTCTTCTCTACTAAAAGTAATGGCCTTATGAAGAAGAGGTCATGTAGTGCCCAGGACCTAGAGCTTCAGGGAGTGCCTACAGTGTGCTGCATGTCTTCTTCTTTTACATTCTGGCTGCTCTATCCTTCAGATCAGCTATTGCAGAGGCTTTCTTTGCCTGCTGTTGGCAGTGTTTGGTCCCTGGCCTGAAGTGGTGAGTTTTAATTAGATGTACTCTGATCTGCTTGTGAAATGAGACCTGTCATCACCTCCACTAGAACTGAAGCCCTGAAACTCTCTGATTGGGAGATGTGATGTGGGCAAGTGTTTGTGCTGGTCTTCTGGTGGATAAGCCAACTACACCAGGACTGAGGTAAGCGTTACTGAGAATGGCAGTTCCACTGGAGTACAGGGGAATGGGGCTTAGTGTAAGCAAGCTAGGCCACCAGTATCCACATTGCACTACTTCCTGCAGGTGGCTCTGTGTTTATGCTGAGGGGTGGAGCAGGGAACTAGTGACCAGCTGCTTTTCTCCCAAGAGGTGTTTCAGTGAATGCTGCCTCTCAGGGACATGCTCTGAGAAAAGCAAATAATCTCCCCCACTGTGTGCCCCAGGCACTCTTCAGATCACTGTTTCCATGCTGTATGTTCCAAGCTGTTTGCCTGCCTTCCCTCCAAGAGCAATACACTGCCCTCTGAGCTCTATCTCAACCAAGTCTGTTGACCTTTAAAACTGCAGGCTTCAAGCTGTGCTGGCTGCAAGATCTCATGAAATTCAGCTCCTTTTGTCTTCCAACCCAATGACTTTGGGGAGACATTCTCCTTGTGCATTCCACTGCATGCTCTTCTCTCTTTCACCATTCTCAATGACCACAGCTGCTTCCCCTCAGCCACAGCCAGGATGTGTTTCTCCCCAAACCACATCTCTGCACTTCCTATCTTCTTTGAGGTGGCCTCTTCCTGTAGCTGTTAGTCTTCAGATTGGTTTCTGTGGTATTTGGGATGGTTTGATAGTTACCTAGTTATAGTCATGGAATGAGGTGGGTCCTCCTATTCTGCCAACATCTTCCTGTCTTCTCTCTCACTGCTTTTAAAATTGTTTCTTTATCAATTTTTTTTGCCATTTTGAGTACCATGTGTCTTGGCGTAGACCTCCTCGGGTTGATTTTGTTGGATGATCTCTGTTCCTTCTGGATCTGGATATCTGTTTCCTTTCCCAGATCAGGGAAGTTTTCAGCTATTATTTCTTCAAATAAATTTTCTGCCCCCTTTTGTCTCTCCTTCTGGGATCCCCATACTGCAAATATTATGCCTGATGAAGTCACTGAGTTCCTTAAGTCTATTCCGATTTTGCATATCTTTTTCCTAACTTGCTCAGCTTGATTGCTTTCCATTATTGTCTTCCAAGTCATTAATTTGTTCCTCTGCTTCCTCTAGCATGCTATTTATTCCATCCTGTGAATTTTTAACTTCAATTATCATGTTCTTGGTCTCTGCTTAGTTTTTATCTCTTTCATAAGAGCCTCACTGACATCTTCCGCTCTTTTCTCAAGTCCAGTGAGTACTATTATAATCATTACTTTAAATTCTCTATCAGGTATAACACTTATATCTGTTTTGCTTAGGTCTCTTGATATGGTTTTGTCTTATTCTTTAATTTGGAATATATTCCTCTGTCTCCTCATTTTGCCTAACTCTGTCTGTTTCTGTGTTTTAGGAAAGTCAGCTACATCTCCTGCTCTTAAAAATGGCCTTATGGGGGCGCCTGGGTGGCACAGCGGTTAAGCGTCTGCCTTCGACTCAGGGCGTGATCCCGGCGTTATGGGATCGAGCCCCACATCAGACTCTTCCGCTATGAGCCTGCTTCTTCCTCTCCCACTCCCCCTGCTTGTGTTCCCTCTCTCGCTGGCTATCTCTATCTCTGTCAAATAAATAAATAAAATCTTTTTTAAAAAATGGCCTTATGAAGAAGAGATACTGTAGTGCCTGCAGTGCAGCATCCCTTGTCCCAAGGAACTTATGCTCATAGGGTGTCTCCTATGTGTGTTTTATGTGGTCTGCTGTTGTGTCCTTGCCACTTTTTTCTTCAGTCATCTAAACAGACTCTCTGCCTATTGTTGACAGGGTTTGGTCCCTGACTGTGGTGGAGCACACTTTACAAAATGCACACAAGTCTGCTTGTGAAATGAGACCTGCCACTGCTTCTGTGGCAGTGGACCTGTGCTGCATGGATAGAGCATGCAATTTTAACAAGGTTGCAGCTTGGGCTTCCACAGGGCCTGACACCACTGCCGGGACAAAAGAACCAAAATAGTAGACCAAGAGAGGACATATTGGTGAAGTTTGCATCGTCTTCTGGGGAAAGGGACCCACAGTACTGGGACTGGAGCAAATGGGAAGTTTGGGTCTGCTGAAGGGTGAGAGGGTAGGGCTTAGTCGAAGCAAGTTAGGTACTGAATGTTGGCATCATGTTGGTTCCTACAAGTGGCCTTCTGTTTATGCTGGAAAGTGGGGAAGGGAGATGCCACCTACCACCTCCTTTGTTCCTGAAGGTGTTTCCCTTTGATTCCCACCACTCTGAGACAGGCTCTGAGATAAGTAAATAACACTCCCTCCCATATACTCCATGCATTTTTCAAACTACTGCTATTATGCTGTACCTCCACAAGTTGTTTATCATGCTGTCTCATTAAAGACAGAACTCAGCTTCCTAATACCCTCTGAGTTCTCTCATAGCCAGCCTGCTAATTTTTCAAATTCCAGGTTTTACGTCCTGCTACTTGTAAGAACTCACAAAATTTGGAGCCTCTTGCTTTCAAAGTCAAATATTACAGAGATTCATCTTCTCCATGCAGGCTCCCCAGTGGAACAGTCTGTTTCTCTTCCATCTTTTTACCCACAGTGTCGCTTCCTCCTGGGGACAGTCGACATGCATGTTTAGCTCCCCACCCTGCCTACCCTCTTCAGTGTGGCCTCTTCTCTACCTTTAATTGTGGAGTTTGTTCTGCCAGCCTTCAGGCTGTTTTCTAGGTTATTTATGCTGATATAAGTGTTATCTAGCTATATCTGCAGGATGAGATGTGATTAAGGTCCTACTCCTATTCTGCCATTTTCCCGGCCTCCTTCCATTGCTTTTTTATATCTATTTTGTCCTCAGCCACATTTTGAAATTATGTCATTAATATTTTTATTAATAAATTTGTGTATTATCTTGCATTTTTCAAAGGAAAATTAATATAAAAATAATTATACTTTTGTCTATCCACTTATGAAAATGTAGCTTTTTTCACTTCTTTAATCATTAAACAAGAATTTCATAAAGAGTAGTAAAAACCAACATCGTAGTTTAATTGAGTTGAGCTGGAATGCCTGCATTATTGTCCACATAACAGTGTCTCAGTTTGAAATAGATTTATTTTATTTGATTAAGGAAGTTTACCTTTCTTTCTAGTTTATTGTTTTGAATAAGAATGAATATAAAATTTTACTAATATATTCCTAGTACATAAAATGAATGCACTTTAAATCTGGAAAAATAGTGGAATACATAGACCTATTAGTTTTCAAGGTCAAAATTATTCATTTAAAAGTTGTTTACGGGGCACCTGGGTAGCGCAGTCATTAAAGCGACTGCCTTCAGCTCAGGGCGTGATCCCGGGGTTCCGGGATCGAGTCCCACATCGGGCTCCTCGGCTGGGGGCCTGCTTCTTCCTCTCCCTCTCCCCTGCTGTGTTCCCTCTCTCGCTGGCTGTCTGTCACATAAATGAATAAAATCTTTAAAAAAAAATTTAAAAAAAATAAAAGTTGTTTACATTAGGAGAAGGAATGGGAAAATGAAGGGGAGGAGATCAGAGGGGGAGACGAACCATGAGAGACTATGGACTCCAGGAAACAAACTGAGGGCTTCAGAGGGAAGGGGTAGAAGGGATGGGTTAGCCCAGTGATGGGTATTAAGGAGGGCACATATTGCATGGAGCACTGGGTGTTATACACAAACAATGAACCATGGAACACTACATCAAAAGCTAACGATGTACTGTATGGTGACCAACATAAACACACACACACACACACACACACACACACACAAAAGAATAAAAAACCCAAAGAAAATTTTTTAAAAAGTTGTTTACAGATATCTCCTTCACTTGTTAACAATTTTAAAAGAACATGATGTCATTTACCTGGAAAGCCTGTTTCAGTTGTTCCTGAAGAACTTTGTTCTCAATTTCCAGAGCATGTGCTATTTGCTATGATGTAATAAAAGGGGGAAAATGCATTCATTTTAGTATTTCTGTTTCTATAAATTAATTGTTATAATTATTATCTTTCTAAAATCCACAAGTAGCCAAGATGATGACTCGAGGACATATATTTACTTGCACATTTCTCAGGAATAATGGTGGATAATTTCTGCAGGTGTAGCTTCCTCTTCATTTCCTACAGGAAAACTGACTTGAATCTGATAAATTATTACTACAATAAATTAAATATTTCATTTTTCCTTTTCTCTAGGCCTGAAATATTTTAATACAAACATTTCAAATTCTATGAAAAGAAGCAACTCTACTGCTAGCAGAAAATAAACATAGTTCTGACTTTGTGAGAATGAATGGATTCTGTTACACAAGAAATGTCTCAGCAATTCTCCATCAGATGAGAGACAGTTTGAGGAATCGTATCTAAAATCCCAGCTCTGTTTCTCGTATAGCAGGGCAAGTTCCTACTGGATAGACCCTGCCACATATAAAAACTACAAACCCTGAACAAAATACAAATACCAACACTGAATAGAAACCAAGAAGAGGTAGATTCTTGAGAGAAGTGATGCTTGGAAGAAGAAAGGGTCCTAGGTAAGATTCTTGTTTCCTGGCTTCTAATCTGAGGGCAAGCCCTACCTGAGCCAGGCAGGGCATCTAATAGCTGATAAAGAAAAAGAAATAGAAAAAGAAAAAGAAAAAGAAGAAAAGAAAAGAAAAGAAAAGAAAAGAAAAGAAAAGAAAAGAAAAGAAAAGAAAAGAAGAAAAGAAAAGAAAAGAAAAGAAAAGAAAAGAAAAGAAAAGAAAGAAAAGAGAAAAGAAAAGAAAAGAAAAGAAGAAAAGAAAAGAAAAGAAAAAAGAAAAGAAAAGAAAGGAAAAGAAAAGAAAAGAAAAGAAAAGAAAAGAAAAGAAAAGAAAAGAAAAGAAAAGAAAAGAATTTCTACACCTTACAAACCAGAGAAAGAAAATCAGGGCAATCTCAGCCACTCAAAAACTTAGGGGAAGTCACACAAAGAAGAGAGAATGAGAGAAGGGGACCCAAACTCTGTATAAACCCTTCCCAAATCTCCCCCAAGCCCTGAACCACATATACATAGGGAAGACTACCAAAACCTAAAAGAACTGAAATGCAATTTGAGCTCCTGCCTAAACACAGAATTTTCATTTTATATCCAATAATGTTAAGTACATTAATGCAAAACAAACAAAAATAAGACTAACCATACCAGAAGAATATAGTAGAATCCAGAGTTTGAACAACATGATATTCCCAATATTCAGAACACAATTTAGAATTACTTAACATTTAAAGAAACAGCAAAATGAGACTTACTCATAAGATAAAAACAATCTACAGAGGGTGATCCCAAGATAGATTTCGATTTTAAAGTTAGTGTAGAAGATTTTTAAAGCAACTATTATAACAATACCCATGTAGGAAAATATGTTCATAATGAAGGAAATAATAAAAATTTCATCAGATCAGTATGACCTATAAAAAATAGCCAATGTAAATTATAGTAGAGAAAAATACAGTACCTGAATTTTTAAAACTTAAAGGACAGTGGAAAGAGTTAGACCATTTGAAGATACATCAGTAGAAAATACCTATCTAAAGACAAGAGAACAAATACTTGAAAAATGAAGAGGGACTAAGGAACATTTGGGATACTATTAAATATCTAACATTTAATTTCATTTTCATAAGGAAAAGAGAGAGAAAGTGATAGAAAAAGTGGTTGAAAAAGTAGCTGAAAATTTCTCAAATTCGGTGAAATTTATATATTCAAGATGCTCAGCAAACCCCAAGTTGATGTATATAAAGAAAATCATGCCTACACACATCAGAGTGAAATGTTGCAAACCAAGTAAAAAGAGAAAATCTTAAAAAGTAGATGAAGAGAATGCCAAATTACAGAGAGAAATGTTGATTTGAATGACTGCTTCTCATCAGAAAAATATGAACTTGAAATGAAAATGGAAAACCATTTTCAAAGTGTAGAGTAAATGTTTCTCTTCAGAAAGTGTTACCTTAAGAAACAGAAGAAAGCTTTAAATCTATATTTTTATTCTCATTGAAATTAGAGAAGACACAACAACTATAAAAACAGAAAAAGGGGATAATAAGGACAAAAACAAGCCTTCTAGCTACTGTTCAGAGATCTCTATATAGGACTATAATGTAGTGAGGAAACTCACATTCATAAACAGGCACAGAAATATAATAAGCCATTTACTGGAACTAAGTAACTTCAGAGACGAAGACCAAGCTGAATGATCCAAGGAGGTATCCCCCCTAAGGCAGATCTAAAGACACAGATGGAAAATAACTACAAAAAAAAAGAACTCAACTCTGATGGATGCAATTATAGCCATAAATTAAGATTCAATGAGATTATTTTTTAAACATGGTTTTGTACTTAAAATGTCAGGAGGGAAGATACTATTGGACTTCCTGGGAAGATAGCAGAGTAGGAGGATCCTAACCTCACCTCATCCCACGGAAACAAACAGATAACACATCAGTGCAAATAAACCAGAAAAAGACCCAAAGGCTGGCAGAACAAACTCCACAATTAAATGTAGAGAAAAGGCTACACTGAAGAGGGTAGGAAGGGTGGAGACACTGTGGGGACGTAAATGGATAGTGTGCCATCCATGAGAGGGAGGGGTCTGGGGGCACAGAGAGGGGTGAGAAACAGACTATCACAATGGAGACCCTGAACAGGGAAGATGAATCCCCATAGCATTCGGCTCTGAAAATCAGAGGGAGCAGATTTCATGAGTTCTTACAACTAGCAGGCCCTAAACCCTAGTATTTTCAAAAATCAGTGGCTCCATTCTAAAAGAGCCTAGAGGGCATTAGGAAGCTGAGTCCCCAGCCTTAAAGAGAAAGCACAACTTCTAGGAAGATATAGCTTAGAAGCAGGAATTTCATAAATATCTGGGGCATATAAGAGGGACAGTTAGTAATCTCAAAGTTCACTGAGGAATTTCTCCCGGCAAAAAGGAGCTAGCAGGTGCCATTTCCTTCGCCATCCCACAACATAGTCACATAGCCACATGCGGGAACCAGCCAGGCACTGTCATTCACTACCTAACTTCCCTATACCATGCCCTTCCCCCCTCCAGCTGAGGCTGCCTCAGTCCCAAAACTGCAGGTCCCCTCCCCAGAAAACCAGTGCAAACCATGCCAACACTGCATCTTCTGACTTCTTGCAGAGGACAGAGCATATTGTTAAAACTGAGCACCACCTGAGCAGCTGTGGCTGGGTCAGTCTCAGCAGTGGCTACACACCCCTGTGGGAAGAAGACAGACGCAGCCATGCCCCACCCACTACTTTCAAGGGCAAGAGACATAACTGACTTTCCTAATAGACAGAAACAGACACAGAGAGTTAGGCAAAATGAGGAAACAGAGGAATATGTCCCAAATTAAAGAATAAGACAAAATCGTAGCAAGACACCTAAGTGAAACAGATGTAAGTGTTATGCCTGATAAAGAATTTAAAGTTATGATTATAATGATATTCAGTGGACTTGAGAAAAGAGTAGAAGACATCAGTGAGAAGCTTAACAAAGAGATTAAAAAGAAAACAGAGATCAAGAATATGATAATTGAAATTAAAAATACACATGGTGGAATAAATAGCAGGCTAAAGGAAGCAGAGAAACAAATTAATAACCTGGAAGACAGAAAAATGGAAAGTATTCAAGCAAAGTACGTGAGAGAAAAAAAATATATACAAAATGAGAACAGAATTTTTTTTAAGATTTTATTTATTAATTTGACAGAGAGAGACAGCTAGTGAGAGAGGGAACACAAGCAGGGGGAGTGGGAGAGGAAGAAGCAGGCTCTCAACAGAGGAGCCTGATGCAGGGCTTGATCCCAGAATGCCAGGATCACGCCCTGAGCCGAAGGCAGACGCTTAATGACTGCGCCACTCAGGCGCCCCAGAATGAGAACAGACTTAAGGAACTCAGTGACTTCATCAAGCATAATAGTATTCACAGTATAGAGATTCCAGAAAAAGGAGAGACAAAAGGGGGAAGAAAATTTATTTGAAGAAATAATAGTTGAAAACATCCCTAATCTGGGAAAGGAAACAGATATCCAGATCCAGAAAGCAGAGATCCCCCAACAAAATCAGCCCAAGAAGGTCCATGCTAAGACATATGTTAGTCAAAATGTAGTGATAAAGAGAAAAAATTTTAAGCAGCAAGAGAAAAAACAGTTACATACAAGGGAAACCCTATAACGCTATCAGCTGGTTTTTCAGAGAAACTTTGCAGGCTAGAAAGGAGTGGCATGATAAATTCAAAGTGCTGAAAGGGAGAAATCTGCAGCCAATAATACTCTGTTCAGCAAGGCTATAATTCAGAATAGAAGGAGAGATAAAGAGTTGCTCAGACAAAAACTAAAGGAGTTCATGACACTAAACCACCCCCAAAAGAAATATTAAAGGAGAATCTTAGAATGGAAAGACCATAAGTAAGAATATGAAAAGTACAAAACACAACAGAAGTAAAAATAAGTCTATCTGTAAATATCAGTGAAGGGATTCACAAAATAAAAGGATTTATAATATGACACCACATAGCTAAAATGGGGGAGAGTGAGAGAGTAAGGAATAGGTTCCAATTTAAGTGACCTTTAACTTCATACAGATTGTTACATGCACTGTTCTATACAAACCTAATGGTAACCCTAAACCCATACCCAGTAATAGATACACAAAGAATAAAGAGAAAGAAATCCAAGTATATCACTAAAAAAAGCCAGAAAATGATTAAAGATAGCAAGAGCTAAAGGGATCAGAGAAAAACTATAGCAACAACTCCAAAACATGTAACAAAATGGCCAATAAATATATATCTATCAATATTTGAGTATAAATGGATTAAATGCTCCAATCAAAGAACATGGGGAGACAGAGTGGATAAAAAAACAAGACTCATCTATATGCTGCCTACAAGAAACTAATTTCATACCTGAAGAGACTTGCAGATTGAAAGTGAGGGAATGGAGAAACATCATGCTAATGGATGTCTAAAGAAAGCTAGAGAAGCAATACTTAAGTCAGACAAAATAGACTTTAAAACCAAGACTGTAACAAGAGACAAAGAAGGACACTATGTAATAATGAAAGTGGACAATCTAACAAGAAGATACAATTGTAAATTTTATGCACCCAACATGTGATCACCAAAATACATAAAACAGTTAATAACAAAAGTAAAGGAACTAGGGGCACCTGGATGGCTCAGTCATTAAGCATCTGCCTTCGGCTCAGGTCATGATCTCAGGGTCCTGAGATCGAGCCCCACATCAGGCTCCCTGCTTGGCGGGAAGCCTGCTTCTCCCTCTCCCACTCTCCCTGCTTGTGTTCCCTCTCTCGCTGTCTCTTTCTCTCTGTCAAATAAATAAATAAAATCTTAAAAAAAAAAAGTAAAGGAACATGGTAAGAAGAGGACTTTAACACCCCTCTTACATCAATGGACAGATCATCCAAACAGAAAATCAATAAGGAAACAGTGGTTCTGAATGACACACTAGACCAGACAGACAACAGATATATTCAGAAAATTCCATTCTAAAACAGCAGAATACACATTCTTTTCAAGTACATATGAAACATTCTCCAGAACAGACCAAATATTAGGCCACAAACAAGTTTCAAGGAACTCAGAAAGATCAAAGTAATACCCTGCCCCTTTTCTGACCACAGTGCTATGAAACTAGAAAAATCTGCAGAGACTACTAGTATATGGAGGCTAAATAACATGCTACTAAACAATGAATGGGTCAACCAAGAAATCAAAGAAGAAATCAAAAACTACATGGAGATAATTGAAGTGAAAACAGAACAGTCCAAAATCTTTGGGATGCAGCAAAGGCAGTTCAAACAGGAAAGTTTATAGCAATAAGGCCTACCTCAAGACGGAAGAAAAATCTCAAGCACCTAACTCTACACCTAAAGGAGATAGAAAAAGAAGAACAAACAAAACCCAAACCCAACATAATGAAGGGAATAATAAAAATTAGAGCAGAAATAAATGATACAGAATTTTTTAAAAAAACAGTAGAACAGATCAATGAAATCAGGAGCTGGTTCTTTGAAGAGATGGACAAACTTGGTAAACATCTAGACAGAGTCATAAAAAAGAGAACTCTAATAAAACAAAATCACAAATGAAAGATGAGAAATAACAAATGACACCACAGTAATACAAAAAATTGTAAGAGAATATTATGAAAAATTATATACCAACAAATTGGACAAACTGGATGAAATGGATAAATTCCTAGAAACATATAACATACCAAAAAGGAAGCAGGGAGGAATAGAAAATTTGAAGAGAATGATTACCAGCAAAGAAATTGAATTAGTAATTTAAAAAAATCCCAACAAAGAAATGTCCAAAACCAGAGGACTTCATAGACAAATTCTACTAACCATTTAAAGATTAATACCTATTTTTCTCAAGCTATCCCAAAAAATAGAAGACAAAGGAATGCTTCCAAAGTCATTCTATTAGGCAAGCATTACCCTGATACCAAAACCAGATAGACATCACAAAAAAAGAGAACTATCACCCAAAATCTCTGATGAACACAAATGCAAAAATTCGCAACAAAATACTAGTAAACCAAATGCAACAATACATTAGATCATTCATCACAATCAAGTGTATTCCTGCAATGCAAGGTTGGTTCAATATTTTCATGATGCATGACATCAATAAGAGGAAGGATAAAGACCATATGATCATTTCAACAAATGCAGAAAAAGCACTTGACAAAGTATAACATCCATTCATGATAAAAAACACTCAACAAAGTAGTTTAAAGAGAACATACCTCAACATAATAAAGACCTTATATGAAAAACACACAGATAACATCATACTTAGTTGTGAATAACTGAGAGCTTTTCCCCTAAGGTCAGGAACAAGACAAGGATGTCCACTTTCATCACTTTTATTCAACATTGTACTAGAAATCCTAGCTAAAGCAATCAGACAACAGTAAGAAATAAAAGACATCAAACTGGTAAAGGAGAATAAATTTTCATTATTTGCAGGTGACGAGATATCATATATAGAAAACTCAAAAGACTCCACAAAAAAACTACTAGAACTGATCACTGAATTTAGTAAAGTTGCAGGATACAAAATAAATGTACAAAAATCATTTGAATTTCTATACACTAATAATGAAGCAGTAGAAAGAGAAATTAAGAAAATAATCCCATTTACAATTACACCAAAAACATAAGATATCCAGGGATAAATTTAACCAAGGAGGTAAAAGACCTATACTCTGAAAAGTATAAAACATCGATGAAAGAAATCAACAATGACACGCAGAAATGGAAAGACATTCCAAGCTTATGGATTGGAAGAATGAATATTGTTAAAATGTCTATACTGGGATGCCCAGGTGGCTCAGTCAGTTAAGCATCTGCCTTCAGCTCAGGTCATGATATCAAGGAGCCTGCCTCTCCCTCTGCCTGCCACTCCCCCTGCTTGTGCGCCCTCTCTCTCTCTTTCTCTCTCTGACAAATAATATTTATCTTTAAAAAATAGTAATAAAAAGGGGCGCCTGGGTGGCACAGCGGTTGGGCGTCTGCCTTCGGCTCAGGGCGTGATCCCGGCGTTATGGGTTCGAGCCCCATCAGGCTCCTCCGCTATGGGCCTGCTTCTTCCTCTCCCACTCCCCCTGCTTGTGTTCCCTCTCTCGCTGGCTGTCTCTATCTCTGTCGAATAAATAAATAAAATCTTAAAAAAAAAAAAATAGTAATAAATAACAATAAAATAAAATAGTCTATACTATCCAAAGCAATCTACAGACTTAATGCAATCCCTATCAAAATACCAATAGTATTTTAACTAGAACAATCCTAAAATTTGTATGGAACCACAAAAGACCTCAAATAGCCAAAGCAATCTTTAAATTGAAAAGCAAAGCTGGAGGTATCACAATTGCAGATTTCAAGTTCTATTACAAAGCCACAGTAATGAAAACAGTATGATACTGAACAAAAATAGACACATAGATCAATGGAACAAAATATAAAACACAGAAATAGGCTCCATGATTATAAGGCCAATTAATCTTCAACAAAGGAGGAAACAATATGCAATGGGAAAAAGACATTCTCTCCAACAAATGATGCTGGGAAAACTGGACAGCAACATGCAAAAGAATAGAATTGGACCACTTTCTCACAGCATACACAAAAATAAACTTAAAATGGATTAAAGACCTAAATGTGAGACCTGAGACCATAAAAACTGTAGAAGAGAACACAGGCTTTAATTTCTCTGATATCGACCACAGCAAAATGTTTCTAGATAGGTCTCCTGAGGGAAGGGAAATAAAAATAAAAATAAACTGTCAGGCCTACATCACAATAAAAAGTTTCTGTACAGTGAAGGAAATAATCAAAAATACTAAAAGGCAACCTATGGAATGGGAGATATTTGTGAATGACATATATCAAAGGGTTAATATCCAAAATAAATAGAGAAGTGATACAACTCAACACCTAAAAAACAAATAATCCAATTAAAAAATGGACAGAAGATATGAACAGATATTTCTTCAAAGAAGACATCAAGATGGCCAACTGAAAAATGAAAAGATGTTCAACATCACTCATCACCAGGACAATGCAAATCAAAACTACACTGAGATATTATCCTCATACCTGTCAGAATGACTAAAATAAAAAACACAAGAAACAATAGGCGTTGGTGAGGATGGGGAAGAAAAGGAACCCTGGTGCAGTGTTTGTGGGAATGCAAACTGCAGCAGCCACTGTGGAAAACAGTATGGAGCTTCCTCAAAAAGTTAAAAATAGAACTCCCCTAGGATCCAGTAATACCACCACTAGGTATTTACCAAAAAAAAAAAAAACAAAAAACAAAAAAAGCAAAAACACTAATTCAAAGGCATACATGCACCTCTAAGTTTATTTCAGCGTTATTTACAATAGCCTAATTACTGAAGCAATTCAAGTGTTCATGAATAGGTGAATGGGTATAGAAGATGTGGTGTGTATGAGTGTATATATATGCATGCATGTGTGTGTGTGTGTGTATATATATATATATATATATATATATATATAGCCATCAATTCCATACAGATTGTTACATGCAATGATCATAAGAAAGAACAGAATCTTTCCATTTCCAACAACATGGATGGAGCTAGAGAGTATAATGCTATGCATAGGTCAGTCAGAGAATGACAAATACCATATGATTTCACTCATATGTAGAATTTAAGAAACAAAACAAGTAAACAAAGGTGAAAAGAAAGAGAGAAAGAGGCAAACCAAGAAACAGACTCTTAACTAAAAAGAACCAACAGATGGTTACCAGAGGGGAGGTGGGTGAGGGGATGGGTGAGATAGGTGACGGGGTTTTAAAGAGTACACTTAATATGATGAGCACTGAGTAATATACAGAATTGTTGAATCACTATACTGTACACCTGAAACTAATATGAGACTGTATAATAACTATATTAGAATTAAAATTAAAAAACAATTTAAAGAAGTCAAGAGGAAGTGGAAAGAAGAAAGGCTACTTTTGAGAATAGGTTTAGAACTATTGTCAAGTAAATGAAATAAATATTTCATGGTACAGAACAAACACACAAACAGAAGCCAAGACCAAAAATACAGAAAACTTAAAAATTAGATCTAGGGGGGCGCCTGGGTGGCACAGTCGTTTAGCGTCTGCCTTGGGCTCAGGGCGTGATCCCTGCATTCTGGGATCGAGCCCCACATCAGGCTCCTCTGCTAGGAGCCTGCTTCTTCCTCTCCCACTCCCCCTGCTTGTGTTCCCTCTCTCACTGGCTGTCTCTCTCTGTCCAATAAGTAAATAAAATCTTTAAAAAAAATAGATCTAGGAATCATAATATTCAAATATTAGTTTCATAAGGGTAAACGAAAAAAGATAAAAAATACTAAGATAAGTAGGAAAATAAAACTTAATTAAATTTAAAAAATTAAGATCTGGTAAAATTTCTATACTTCAATGAGAAATAAAGGTAAGAAATAAGAAGACTGGGTCCCAAATAACATCGAACTACTATACCTATCTGAAAATCTCTACCCAAATTTTCCATGAGAGAAAAATAATATTCTGTCATGTTTAAGCTATTGAATTGTACGGGGTCCCTCTATAGAGCAGCCTAGCCTATTTGCTAATAAAAATATAGAGTTAAGTAAACCAAATCTAGATTCAATTGAATTTTATATAAAAAGAGAAAGGGAAGGATAATAAAGAAAGGGAAAGAAAATATATACTTCACTTATGGTAGACTAAAATGCCATAAATTCTTTGTAGGAGCTCCCCTCAAATATGGAGTCCATCTCTTCAACTCCTTACAACTGGACTGCCCTGTGACTTGCTTTGGCCAACAGGATACAATGAAAATGGCAGTATCTGAGGTCTGAGCTTATTAGGCCTCAAGACGTCTTCCAGCTTTGTTTTGCTCTTGCTGCTCGGAACCCTTCTGTAAACTACCCTGGGCTAGCCTCCTAGAAGATAGAAGACTAGAAAGAGATCCCATCTGTCATAGACGTCCCAGCTGGGACTTCATATATATGAATAAAGCTATCTAAGATCATCCAACCCAAGCCAAGCCTTCCCAGGGAGAACACTTAACCAGTCACTAAGAGAAATAATGAATATCTATTGTTTCAAATCACCAAGTTTTGGAATACTCTGTTATTTAGGAAAACTTAACTGCTATACTTAGCAATAGAAAATGTGTATTGTTTTATGTCATTAGAACATTTACAAAAATTGAATGCTGTGCTGGATTATTTCCACAATTTCTCCCACTCTATGCCACTCTTCCTCATGAATTTTGGCTAACCTGATGACTTCCTTAAAGAATGTGGTAGAAAAACTACAAAGACTTCCAATACAACAGTCTCTAACAAGCTTTACAGGTTTTGCTTTTGCCAGTGTGGAAAACTGATATTGGAAGCTGAAAAACAGGGTAGGGACTCTGTTATGTAGTTATGGAACAATTAACAAAACTCAGGCCTAGAGTAACTTGAAGGAGTAAAAACATACCTAACAAGCTTGTGGATCTGGTTAAGGAAATTTCCAGCCAGAATGCTCAAAATACTATTTGGCTTATACTACTGAAATGCAATAAAGTTATTGCAAGAGAAATAAACTAAAGAAAGAACTGTTCAATTTTAAAGCAGAAATTAGAAGACATAGAGAGACTCTAGGACAGCATCTCCAGCCCACAAAAGAAATTCTCAAAGTAAGAAATTACTTTAGGGCAAAGATCAAAGTCATAATCCTGACAGTAAAATGTAGCCTCAGAGTCAAAGTCAAATCAAGGGTGTAACTATAAGACTCCCTGTTAAGACCTCAGAAACACTTAAATATTCATTGTGGATCCTCCAATAAGACAAAAGAACTTGAATAATCTTGAAAGTATTGTCCTGTAGAAGCCTGACATACTTTAAGTAAAAAGAAGTCTATCTCAGAAAGAATTATGGATGTAATTTTGGGATAAAAGAATGAACAGTAACATACATAGAAAACAATTTTTTAAGAGAAACACCATCATATTAGACTAAAAAATACAGAGACATTTCAAAATGAAAAGAGATCTCTAGGTCCCCAATAATACATGAATAGGAAGCAGGCTTAGTGAGCTATTCAGCTGCAAACGTTGGCAATTTCTTATGGTAAAGGAATAATGATTCAGAGAGTAGAATCTATGTACCACACCACAAAATAAGGGCTACTTTATTTTGCATTAGGAAATCATTCCCTGGCAGCAAAACTAGTCAGGAGAACTGGTGACCTATGTCTGGTTGGATTTCAGGACTGCTTTCTCTTTTCCCCCTATTTGTATAACAGTGTCTATTGCAATTATCCTATCCTTGTCTCAATAGTATGTATTAAGTACATGTTGGGAGGGGTGGGGTAGGGATGATTCCTTAACAGATCTCCAGATCAAGAAGAGCTGTGCCAAGAACCCATAACTAGCCCTGGTACCATATCTAGACCTGGTACAGATGTTGAGATCCTAGACTTTTAGATAAAACTAGAACGTAATGAGATTTTAGAAGGAAGGGCTGAGTACGCTTTGCCTGTGGAAGAAAATTAACATGTGGCCAGAGAAAAGATTATCACAGGCTATTTCAAAAAATGACCATTTATAATTTGTCCCATATATACATGTAGAATACATATATGTATATATATTCTAGTCCTCTCATTAAGACTATTTTCCCTCCCTGTGAGTCTGGGTTGGCCCCTAACCAATAAAATGTAATGGAAATTATGTTCTCAGGCTTCTGAGCTCAGATCATAAGAGGTCTTGCAGCTTTTACTTTTGACCTATTAGATTCCAGCTGCTATGGAAGGATGCTTGGGCTTGACTACTAAATGATGAGTAATGACATGAGAAAAATTCAGTCCTTAGTCGTTCCACCAACCACCAGACATGTGAGGAATTAAAAATGAAGAAAAAGGGGGAGAAGAAATAATAAAGATGAAGATTAAAGTAATTAAATAGAAAACAGTAACAGCAACAAGAAATTAAACAGAACAGTTACATGAAACATAAAATCGGTTAGTTGAAAGCACCAGTAATATACAATCCCTGACAAACCTGACTGTAAGGAAAAGAAACAAAAAACAAATACTTTTATAAATGAAAAATAAATGGAAAAAGAGATACAGAAAAAAGAAAACAATAAAAGAAATCCTAAGATAGCATAATGTAAACTTCTAACCAATGAATTTGAAAAAACCATTAAAAATGGACGAATCTATATTAAAATATAAACTACCAAAATAGATGCACCAATAATCTCAAAAAGAACAGGACAAGTGGTCAAAGAGCTATCATTTTTCTTAAAAAGTCTCCTAAATGATTTCACAGTTAAGTTTTATGCAATCTTCAAATTATGTCTCCCTTATTTTAAAAAAAAAAGTCCTTTTTAAATTCTGACTAGAAATGCATTACATTTGTTATATTAATTTGAAAGAATCAATACTTTTTATAAAATTAAATCTTCCCACTTGGCAACATTAAAATTTAGATTACAAGAAGTACCACTTTCAATTCCATCTTAATAAATTCATATAACTTATAATTAACTACTTTATTACTGAGTTAAATTATTCCAAAAGCCCTCTAATTGTTCTTCCTGACTGCAAAATCCAATCTCTACCCCAAAATTCATCTTTCATAAAGCTGGCAGAGTAATATTAATAAAAAATACCAAATGGATCATTTTTACTATTCTTCAATAAATCCCCATTTTTTACTCAAAATACAAATTAATAATGCCCACAGAATGCAATTACAGTTACTGTTTATGTTTGCATTAAGGATTTAATATCCTTAATACTTAAAAGTAAACAGAAAGTAGTTTTAACAGAACGACAGAGCTCTTGGCACTATGCATAGAAAAAACTAAGTGAAGTTTCTATAAACTTTAGAAGTTGATGATCCTCAAAAAGAAACAATAAATGGGGAGATCACATTTGAAATTACACTCTTAGTCATTTTAGCCCCACCAAAAAATAGAGAGGAACCCTGGGCTCTCCAATCCAGAGTACCTCTTATAACTCTTCAAATCTGGTCTATTTAATATCTCTGAGTTTCCTCTTCTAAAAATGAAACACAGTAGTCTCCCTTTATCCAAGGTTTTGCTTTCTGTGTTTCAGTTACCTATGCTCAACCACAGTCTGAAAGCAGTTGACTACAGTCAGAAAATCAATAGTAGCTTAATGGTATGGCACAATGCCTACATAATTTCATCTCACTTTATCTCATCACATATGCATTTTATCATCTCATGTCATCACAAGAAGAAAGAGGAGTACTGTACAATAAGATTTTGAGAGAAATCACATTCATGTAACTTTTATTGCAGTATATTGTTATAATTGTTCTATTTTATTATTGTTGTTACTCTCTTACTGTGTCTAATTAATAAATTTTAGCATAGGTACATATGTATGTATAAGAAAAAGCATAGAATATACAGGGTTTGGAACTATCCACAGTTTCAGGCATCCCCTGAGGGTCTTGGAATGTATCCCTATGGATAAGGGAGGACTACTATACTAGTAATTACCACTAAGCCTACTAAAATATGGTATATGTGATTTGACTCAGAAAACATTCAAATATGTAAAATATTTCTATATTCTAAAATTTTAGGTTACAAAACATATGTTTGTCCTCATCCTTATGACTAAGCTGCCAATCAACCCACTTAGTAGATAGTTGACCAAAGTAAATACACTCTATTTTTCTAATAATCTGAAAATCAAGTTAATAGAATAACAAAACATTTTATAACATTTTATCCAAGCATGATTTTGTTAAGTACAACTCCGCTAGTCCATATGATATCTTTGATGAAATAAGACCCTTTGTTCAGGCAAATGCAGCCCTATGCCAGGGTATACAGTGGCAAACCATGGGCTAGATTTCAACACCCACTTTTCCCTTAACCCACTCCCTGCACAATTGTACAAAGTAAGAGCAGCCTTGGGTCCAAATGGATTATTTAATCTACATCCTTGAAATGAACGTTACAATAATTACTTGAATAATGATCCTCTAAAAGGTACACAACCAATAGCAACAAAAAAACTAGTTCATTTAAAAACTAAAATAAAGTTTTATCGGACTTATTAAAACATTTTAAAAACATTATAATTACTTGAACAGATAGACAATATACCAACTGATTTTATTATCCATGCTGCCTGAGGAAGCAAAACCAAGTATATTTTCATTAAATGCAAATGCTGAGTAGGGTTCAGAGAGCCTTATTTGCAGTTCAGATTTCACTATCAATTTATTCTCTAACCCCAAGCAAGTCACTTTTTAGCTTCTATTGATCTCTACAAAATAGCCTAGATCAGTGATAGTTTAGAATAGAGTTTTGGAAGAGGAAAATAAATTCCTTTAAAATTCTCATTAAATCCATAGACCTTCTCCAGAAAAAAAATTATACAGCAAATTTTAACTTTAAATTCAGAGAAAAAAAGAAATTTTAAATAACATTAGCTGCCACAAACTGAATGTTTATGTCCCCCCAATATTCATATGTTGTAACCTAATCCCCACATGTTGGTATTTGGAAGTGGGGACATTGGGAGGTGATTAGGTCATGAAGATAGTACCGTCATGAATGGTTTAATGCCTTTATAAAAGAGGCTCCAGAGATCTCCCCTACCCTTTCTTTCTGTCATGTGAAAACACAGAAAGAAGATGGCGGCCTATGAACCAGGAATTTGGCTCTCACCAGACACCAAATCTGCTGGTGCCTTGATCTTAGACTTCCCAGCCTCCAGAACTGTGAGAAATAAATGTTTGTTATTTAAGTCACCCATTCTTTGCCATTAAATCCTCTTTTGGTCTGAATTTTTGTGTCTCTCTTCCTCCCCCCCCCCACAAATTCATATGTTGAAAT
This sequence comes from Ailuropoda melanoleuca, assembly GCF_002007445.2. Taxonomy (NCBI): domain Eukaryota; kingdom Metazoa; phylum Chordata; class Mammalia; order Carnivora; family Ursidae; genus Ailuropoda; species Ailuropoda melanoleuca. Next base: position 28,664,901 of record NC_048232.1, on the reverse strand, counting down.
CCTAATGCCCAATGTGTTGGTATTCATATGTGGGGCTTTTGAGAAGTGATTAGGTCATGAGGGCAGAGCCCTTGTGAATGAGATTAATGTCCTTATAAAAGAGGCCTGAGAGAATGCCCTTGACTTTTATGCCATGTGAGAAAGAACAAGAAGTCTGCAATCCAGAAGAGGACCCTCACCCCACCATATTGACACCCTGATCCTGAACTTCCAGACCCCAGAACTGTGTGAAATAAATTTGTTTTTTTTTAATTTCATTTTATTTTTATTTTTTTTGAAAGATTTTATTCATTAACTTATTTGGGGAGGGAGAGTACCTATGAGTGAAGGGAAGGGCAGAGGGAGAGAGAAAACTTCAAGTACCCTCCAAGCTGAGCATGGAGCCCCACATGGGGCTCCATCCCACAACCCTGAGATCATGACCTGAACTGAAATCAAGAGTCAGATGTTCAACCAACTGAGCCATCCAGGCACCCCAAATTTATATTGTTTATAAGCTACCCAGACCCTGATATTTTGTTAAAGCAGTCTGAATGTACTAAAACACAGTCCAAATGAACTAAAACACTAACTTCTAATATTAATTATATAATGGAATTACAATAATTTAATATACAAAATAATGTTCAATATAAAATAAAACGGTAAGTGTGGTAGGCAGAATTCTAATATGGCCAGCATGATCTCCAGCCCTGTGGTTATGCTCTGAATAATCCACTCCCTTTGAGTATGGGTGGGACCTATGATTTGCTTCTAGCCAGTAGAAGATAGCAAAGTGATGAGAGTCCACTTACTTTATTAGAGTGCAGTATATAGCTCAAGTGATGAGATATCATTCTCATGATCATGTTATAAGACTCTGTCTTAGCAAAAAAGAGAAACCTTTGGCTGGCCTTGAGGAAGAAGCAAGCTGCTGTAATGTAAACTGCCTATGGTAAAGGTCCCATGGCCAAGTGCCTCAGTCCTAGGAAGGAATTGAAGTTTGTCACAACCACTTGAGTTTGGAAGAGTATCCTAACTAATAGAATAGAACAGAGCCTACCTACCTAACACCTTAATTGCCTTTAGTGAGCATGGGACAAAGCTAAGACATAGCTAAGCCTGCTCAGCCTCCTAACCCACTCAAACTGTGAGATGGTATAAGTTGTTTTAATAACTGAAAAATTTATGGAAACTTGTTACACAGAAATAGAAAATGAATACCATGAAGCTGAATATTTTATATTGAATATCTCGAATGGTACTCTCATTTTCTTCCCAAATTTATGTTACCTGATTCTTAAAGCATTCAGTTGCATGCTTATGGGACACTTAACTTCAGCCACTCACTGAAATGAGTGGTATGATGCTCTGGCAGTTATTTTAAAGTTAATTTTCACAGGGGCGCCTGGGTGGCACAGCGGTTAAGCATCTGCCTTCGGCTCAGGGCGTGATCCCAGCGTTATGGGATCAAGCCCCACATCAGACTCTTCCGCTATGAGCCTGCTTCTTCCTCTCCCACTCCCCCTGCTTCTGTTCCCTCTCTTGCTGGCTGTCTCTCTCTCTGTCGAATAAATCAATAAAATCTTTTTTAAAAAAAGTTAATTTTCACAAACACGCAAAAAAGTATTCCAAAATTAAGATGAAATAAAAAGTTACTTACCTTTCATTGGATCGCATTAAAAAGAGTGGGCTCTATAGTTCACAATTACTGAAGGGCTTTTTCTTATTTGATTTTTACACCTCTTATACTTTTTTGATATAGAGAAGATATTGTTTTACCCATTTTAGTGACCAAAAATATAAAGCGCAAGTAGGTTAAAGGGAATTGCCCAACGTCACAGAACTTAGTAAGACCCTGTTATGACTCCCGATGTGATCTTATTTCCTCCATGATATTACCTGTAATTGAGTTAACCACGGTAATTTTCATAACCTTGACAATAAACATGCTTGGATTTACCATTTTATTTTCTGAAACTTACTGAGAAAAGTCAACAAACAAGGAAGAAATACCTTAGGAAGAACTTTAATACACACATACAAATATACACACATAGACACACACATCACTATGTCACATGCATTCTAATGTTGTCTACATATATAATTATCAGAGCATATATTAATTAAATTTAGATGCCTAGAGAGAGTACATGTCTTACCTGGACTTGAAGCAAATCTCCTTTTAATTTAAGCTCTTTCGCTACAAACTTCTTCCTGTTATTAAAAAGATTTTTAAATATATCATGATATTAAAATTGCATGACTACTTTGCTTTCTTGAGTAGTACTTAAACAATTTTTAAATAAAACTTCTCAAAAGAAATTAATATTTTGAAGAATCATAAATCCATATAAGTGATAAATAACTGAATAACATTTCTCAAGCTAATTTTTCATTGGTAGGATTAAAATATGGAAGTGAGATAAGGCAAGGATTTTCAAAGTACATTGATCATTTTTTTCCTCTATGGTCATCTTTTCTTAAGTTTTCATTTAAATTCCAGTTAGTTAACATACAGTGTAATATTAGTTTCAGGTGTACAATGCAGTGATTCAACATTTCCATACAATACCCAGTGCTCATCATAGTTCACCCCTTAATCCCCACCACCTATTTAACCCATCCCCTTACCCACTACCCCTCTGGTAATAACCATCAGTTTGTTTTCTATAGTTAAGAGTCCATTTCTTGGTTTGCCAACAACACAAGAAACAGTAAGTGTTGGAAGGGTATGGAGAAAGGGGAACACTCTTACACTATTGGTGGGAATGCAAACTGGTGCAGGCACTTTGGAAAACAATATGGAGGTTTCTGAAAAAGCTAAAAATAGAGGAGTTAAAATGGCGGAGTAGGGGTCCCCTTTTTCAGCTGGTCCCCTGAGTCAAGCTGGATAGGTACCAGACCATCCTGAAAACCAATGGAATCAGGCTGAGACACAGGAAGATACATCTGGATCTCTAAAAATGAACATCTCCAGCACTGAGTATTGAGGTACCAAGCGGGAAGCTGTGAATCCGTGCACAGATATCGGAAGATAAACTGAAGGGGGAGGGAGCCTTCGTGCTCAGGCGCTGGAGAGTGGTAGCCACCTGCACTGGGGAGCGGGCTGACTCGCAGACCGGCACCCGCGAGAGAGCAGACTGAGACCATGAGCCTGGGAAAGTGCGACCAGTCTGAAAACTGGAGCTCCAGAGTGCGTGGGAACCACACTGAAACAGAGCTTGGGAGCATGCGCAGGAGCGGCTGGCGATGTTAGAAACACAAAGGACAGAGACATGCTGGCCCTGGAAGTGAGGGCTGGGACACGAGCTGTGGGGTGCACAACCCGGGACACTGCAGGGTTGAGCAGCACCAACAGAAACAGAGTTAAAGAAGCCAGAAGAGCTCAGTGGAGAGCGGACTGTGATCTCTCTGTTCTGAGACAGAGGCTGGGATTCGGCCACTGCTGCTCTGACTCTCAGAAGAGCTACAGAAAACCGACAGGGAAAGCCACCAGAGAACAAAAACCAAGAAATACCAGCTCACATTGTGCCAATCCCATCCCCCCTCGCAGGGGACGGGGCAACTCTACGCAAACAGGGTTGCCTGAATATCAGTGCAGCAGGCCCCTCCCCCAGAAGGCAGGCTGAAAAATCAAGAAGCCCACATCCCTAAGGTCCCGATAAAACAAGGGCACACTACCTGGGTCCTGGTCAATACTTTGGGCTCTGGGCAACCCCGCAACCTCTCCTCATCAGAATGACGAGAAGGAGAACTCCCCCCCCAGCAAAGAAAAGACAATGAGTCTGTGGCCTCTGCCACAGAACTGATGGAAATGGATATAACCAAATTATTAGAAATGGAGTTCAGAGTAACAATGGTCAAGATGATGTGTAGACTTGAAAAAATATATTAACAAAAATATTAGCGAAAATATAGAATCTCTAAGGGAGGAAATCTGGCAGAAATTAAAAATGTTATGAATCAAATGCAGTCAAAACTAGATCCTCTGATGGCCAGGGTAAATGAGGCAGAAGAACGAATTAGTGAATTGGAGGATGGGATGGTAGAAGAGAAAGTTAAAACAGAAACTTGGCTCAAAAATATCCAATCTCAAGAATATAGGTTATGGGAGATTACTGACTCAATGAAACATTCCAATGTCAAAATCATCGGCATCCCCAAGGGGGTGGAGAAAGAGAGGTCTAGAAGAGATATTTGAACAAATTGTAGCTGAAAACTTCCCTAATCTAGAAAAGGAAACAAGCATTCATGTCCAAGAGGCAGAGAGGACCCCTCCCAAACTCAACCACAACAAACCTACCCCACATCAAGCCATAGTGCAATTTGCAAATATTAGATCCAAGAATACAGTATTGAAAGTTGCCAGGGCAAAGAAATTTCTCACATACAAAGGCAAAAATATTAGGATTATGTCAGACCTGTCTACACAGACTTGCAATGAGACAAAGGTTGGGGGGGGGGCATTTTTAAAGCTCTTTCAGAGAAAAACATGCAGCCAAGGATCCTTTATCCAGCAAGGCTGTCGTTCATAATTGATGGAGAGATAAGGACCTTCCAGAATCGCCACTCACTGAACAATTTTGTACCACGAAATCAGCCCTACAGGAGATATTAAGGGGGGTTCTATAAAAGTAAAAAGGCCCCAAGAGTGATACAGAACAGAAAGCTACAATCTATAGAAACAGACTTTACAGGCAACATGACATCATTCAAATCTCTCAATAATCACTCTCAATGTGAATGGCCTAAATGCTCCCATAAAATGCCACAGGGTTGCAGATTGGATAAAAAGACAAGACCCATCCATTTGCTGTCTACAAGAGACTCATTTTGAACCTAAAGATACATCCAGACTGAAAGTGAAGGGTTGGAAAACCATTTTTCATGCCAATGGACCTCAAAAGAAAGCTGGGGTAGCAATTCTCATATCAGACAAATTGGATTTTAAACTAAAGACCATAGTTTGAGATACAGAAGGACATATTATTATTCTTAAAGGATGGCTCCAACAAGTGGATATGACAATTATAAATATCTATGCCCCCAACAGGGGAGCAGCAAGATACACAAGCCAACTCTTTTTTTTTTTTTAAAGATTTTATTTATTTATTTGACAGAGATAGAGACAGCCAGCGAGAGCGGGAACACAAGCAGGGGGAGTGGGAGAGGAAGAAGCAGGCCCACAGCAGAGGAGCCGGATGTGGGGCTCGATCCCATAACGCCGGGATCACGCCCTGAGCCGAAGGCAGACACTTAACCACTGTGCCACCCAGGCGCCCCACACAAGCCAACTCTTAACCAGAATAAAGAGAAATATAGATAAAAATACGTTAATAGTAGGGGACCTCAACACTTCAATATCAGCAATAGACAGATCACCTAAGGAGAAAAACAAGAGCATTGAATGCCATACTAGACCAGATGGAACTCATAGATATATACAGAACACTACACCCCAGAACGACAGAATACTCATTCTTTTCGAATGCACATGGAACATTCTCCAGATGAGATCATATGCTGGGTCACAAAGCAGGTCTCAACCGATACCAAAAGTCTGAGATGATTCCCTGCATATTATCAGACCACAGTGCTTGGAAACTGGAACTCAATCACAAGGAAAAATTTGGAAGAAACTCAAACACTGGGAAACTAAGAACCATCCTGCTCAAGAATGATCGCATAAACCAGGAAATCAAAAATCAATTTAAACAATTTATGGAGACCAATGAGAATGAAAACACATCAGTCCAAAACCTATGGGACACTGCAAAGGCGGTCCTAAGGGGAAAATACATAGCCATTCAAGCCTCACTCAAAAGAATAGAAAAATCTAAAATGCAGTTTTTATATTCTCACCTCAAGAAGCTGGAACAGGAACAGAAGAACAGGCCTAACCCACGCATGAGAAAGCAGTTGATCAAGATTAGAGCAGAGATCAATGAATTAGAAATCAGGAGCACAGTAGAGCAGATCAACAGAACTAGAAGCTGGTTCCTTGAAAGAATAAATAAGATCAATAAGCCACTGGCAAAACTTATTCAAAAGAATAGAGAAAGGACCCAAATTAATAAAATAATGAATGAAAAGGGAGAGGTCACAACCAACACCAATGAAATAGGATCATTAGAAAGTTTTATCAACAGCTATATGCCAATAAATTAAACAACCTGGAAGAAATGGATGCCTTTCTGGAAACCTATAAACTACCACGACTGAAACAGGAAGAAATTGATTTTTTAAACAGACCAATTAATTATGAAGAGATTGAGGCAGTGATCAAAAACCTTCCAAAAAACCAAGACTCCAGACCCTGATGATTCCCCAGAATTCTACCAAACATTCAAAGAAGAAATAATACCTATTCTCCTGAAGCTGTTTCAAAAAATAGAAACTGAAGGAAAACTACCAAACTCATTCTATGAGGCCAGTATTACCTTGATGCCCAAACCAGGCAAAGACCCCATCAAAAAGAAGAATTACAGACCAATATCAGTGATGAATATGGGTGCCAAAATTCTCAACAAGATCCTAGCTAATAGGATCCAACAGTACATTAAAAGTATTATCCATCATGACCAAGTGGGATTCATCCCTGGGATGAAGGGTGGTTCAACATTTGCAAATCAATCAGTGTGACAGAACACATTAATAAGAGAAGAGACAAGAATCATAGGGTCCTCTCAATGGATGCAGAAAAAGCATTTGACAAAATACAGCATCCATTCCTGATTAAAACCCTTCAGAGTGTAGGGATAGAGGGTACATTTCTCAATCTCATAAAAGCCATCTATGAAAAGCCTACTGCAAGCATTATTCTCAATGGGGAAAAGCTGGAAGCCTTTCCCTTAAGATCAGGAAGAACACAAGGATGCCCATTCTCGCCATTATTATTCAACATAATACTAGAAGTTCTTACAACAGCAATCAGACAACAAAAAGGGATAAAAGGTATCCAAATCGGTAAAGAGAAGTCAAACTCTCTCTCTTTGCAGATGACATGATACTCTATATGGAAAACCCAAAAGAATCCACCCCCAAACTACTAGAAGTTATAGAGCAATTCAGCAATGTGGCAGGATAACAAAATCAATGCCCAGAAATCAGTTGCATTTCTATACATGAACAATGAGACTGAAGAAAGAGAGATTAGGGAATCCATTCCATTTACAATAGCACCAAAAATCATACATTATCTCGGAATTAACTTAACCGAGATGTAAAGGATCTATATTCTAGAAACTACTAATTACTCTTGAAAAACATTGCAGAAGACACAAAAAGATGGAAAAATATTCCATGCTCATGGATCAGAAGAATTAACATAGTTAAAATGTTAACTATGCTCTGCTACCCAGAGCAATCTACACTTCCAACGCCATCCCGATCAAAATACCAGTGACATTTTTCAAAGAACTGGACAAACAGCCCTTAAATTTGAGTGGAACCAGAAAAGGCCCCGAATTGCCAAGGAATTGTTGAAAAGGAAATACAAAGCTGGGGGTATCATTTGCCAGATTTCAAGCTGTACTACAAAGCTATGATCACAAAGACAGCATGGTACTGGCACAAAAACAGACACATAGACAAATGGAACAGAAGAGAGAATCCAGAAATGGACCCTCGGCTCTTTGGGCAACTAATCTTTGATAAAGCAGGAAAAAAACATTCAGTGGAAAAAAGACAGTCTCTTCAATAAATGGTGCTGGGAAAATTGCACAGCTACATGCAAAAGAATGAAACTTGACTACTCTCTCACACCATACACAAAGATAAATTCCATATGGATGAAAGACCTCGATGTGAAACAGAAATCCATCAAAATCCTAGAGGAGAACATAAGTAGCAACCTCTTTGACATCGGCCACAGCAACTTTTTTCATGACACATCTCCAAAGGCAAGAGAAGCGAAAGAAAAAATGAACTTGTGGACTTCATCAAGATAAAAAGCTTCTGCACAGCCAAGGAAACAGTCAAAAAAACTAAGAGGCAGCCCATGGAATGGGAGAAGATACTTGCAAATGACACTACAGATAAAAGACTGGTATCCAAGATTTACAAAGAACTTCTCAAACTCAATACACAAGAAACAAATAAATCAAAAAATGGGCAGAAGATATGAACAGACACTTTTCCAATGAAGACATACAAATGGCTAACAGACAAATGAAAAAATGTTCAAAATCATTAGCCATCAGGGAATTTCAAAACAAAACCACACTAAGATACCACCTTACGCCAGTTAGAATGGCAAAAATTGACAAGGCAGGAAACAACAAATGTTGGAGAGGATGTGGTGAAAGGGGATCCCTCCTACATTGTTGGTGGGAATGCAAGTTGGTACAGTCACTTTGGAAAACAGTGTGGAGGTCCCTTAAAAAGTTAAAAATTGAGCTATCCTATGACCCAGCCATTGCAATACTGGGTATTTACCCCAAAGATACAGACGTAGTGAAGAGAAGGGCCATATGCACCCCAATGTTCATAACGGCATTGTCCACAATAGCTAAATTGTGGAAGGAGCCAAGATGCCCTTCATAGATGACTCAATTAAGAAGATGTGGTCCATATATACAATGGAATATTACTCAGCCAAAGAAAAGAATGATTTCTCAACATTTGCTGCAACATGGACGGGACTGGAGGAGATAATGCTAAGTGAAATAAGTCAAGCAGAGAAAGACAATTATCATATGGTTTCACTCATTTATGGAACATAAGAAGTAGGAAGATCGGTAGAAGAAAGGGAAGAAGAAAGGGGGGTAAAGAGAAGGGGGAATGAACTATGAGAGACTATGGACTCTGGGAAACAAACTGAGGGCTCCGGGGTGGGGGGAGAATGGGATAGGCTGGTGATGGTTATTAGGGAGGGCATGCGTTACATGGGGCACTGGGTGTTGTACGCAGGTAATGAATCATGGAACTTTACATCAAAGGCTACAGATGTACTGTATGGTGACTAACATAATATAATAAAAAAAATTATTATTTAAAAAAAAAGTTAAAAATAGAACTATCCCATGATCCAGCAATTTCACTACTAGGTATTGACCCAAAGAATACAAAAATATTAATTCAATTGGAGACATGCACCCCAATATCTATAGCAGCATTATCTACAATGGCCAAATTATGGAAACATCCATCGACTGATGAATGGATGAAGAAGATGTGATGTGTGTATATAGATATACAAGTGCGCTTGTGATGAGCAGTGGGTGTTGTAGACATATTTAATGTATTGTACATCTGAAACTAATATTGCACTATACATCAAATAACTGGAATTCAAATAAAAACTTAAGATGACCAGAGAGCAAAAAATGATCAATGTACTTCGAAAATCCTTGCCTTATCTCACTTCCATATTTTAATCATACCAATGAGAAATCAGCTTGAGAAATGTTATTCAACACATACACACACACAGACACACACAGGAACACACACTGGAATCTTACTCAGCCATTAAAAAGAATGAAATCTTGCCATTTGCAATGATGTGGATGGAGCTAGAGAATATTATGCTAAGAGAAATGAGTTAGTCAGTGAAAGACAAATACCATATGTCAAATTTAAGAAACAAAACAAATAAGCAAAAGAAAACAAGGAAAAAGAGTGGTCATCTTTTCTTTTCTGAGACAAAGGTCAAGGCTGTTTGTCCGTTGAATTTCTTTTCAGAATTTGTGAAACTCTATAAAGACTGAAATCACAGTTTCTTTTTAAAATTATATATTTATATTAGGATTTGACTAAAGCAAATTCTACATGCAAAAAAATATATATTACTAAAGAAAATATTCATTTAATAAGGCCACTTTACAATAATCCACATGCATAAAAAATAGATAATTGATTTTATAAAATAAGTATAATCAAGAAATTGAGTTAAAAAAAAAAAAGAACAGCCCAGACTAAGGAGTTATGGTACAAATCACAAATCATTAGCCAAACCATCAAGGAAAAATGTACATTCTTTTGTCCCTAAAATGGTTTTCAGATTTAATTCTATTTACTTATTCCTTAATATCTTGTGGTTCATTCTCCTCTTCTAACCTACCTTTAGTTCTTTGTTCTTCCCTTGTCATCCCTCTTTCACCATCATATCCTGGTCTGCTTATAAAACTATGTATTACGTAGTGTTATATTTTTAAGAAACTCTTAATAAGTTATGTTTATATGACCTCAAACTGTATAAAATGAAAATATAAATTAACAAGAAAAAAATATTAACATGTAGCTTTATGTCTTACTCTTCTGAATCCTCAGGTTTTCCTTTGTCTTTTTTCTTCTCAGTTTTTATAGTTTTCTTTGTCCGATCATGTGTAGACTTTGTTTTCTGTGTAATTTATGACAGAAATAGTTAATGAGGTAATAAATTAGAGGGAAATAAAAGATAATATACATTACTAAGATTTCAATTTTACTTTGAGAATTGCTATGCTGTTTCAAGGATAATTAAACAGAAGCAAAACAAAATTAGGATACAGTCAGAATGTTTCTTATGGCAATTTACTTAATGTAAATTGTATATAAGCTAATATATATCAAAAAAATGAAGTTCCCCTGACAAATTACAGCCAGTTCTTCTATAGTATAACATATGCGTTCCTGAAAATCATCTATGAAAAATCATGCACTAAAAACTTCAGGATGTATGAGAGAAATAAGGTAAGATGCCCAGCATGCAAAAAGCACTGCCAATGATACATTTTTTAAAAAAATAGAAACCTAATAAGAACAGTTCTGTTTTACACAGTTAAATGATTTAAGAAATACATAGTACTAGAAATATAGCTAGCTCTTTATCTTGAGGAAGACTTGAAACTTGTTTGTGGAAATGAGCATCGAATAGGTTGCAACTAGTTTTTGTGCAGTTTTGGAAGAAGTGTTATCTGAAATTGGATGAAAAGTTGTAACAGATGTGGACTGGTTTGTCACACTACAAACACGGTGAACCTATATAGTGTATAGAGTCAATTTTCTGCTTTCACCTAGTACTTTTCGCAGATAAAATTGTGCATAAACACACATAAAATTCATATTTGGTTCAAATTGTTTGTGTTCAAACAAATTTGCATTTCAAAGCAAATACAGGAGAACTAACCATATATTTTAAAGTATTCTTGAACTACTATGTAGTAACAGATTATTTTATACAAGAAAGTGAGAAAAAACCTAACAATTAGATTATTGATAGATTATTAATGATAGAGACCTATTAAGGCATGCATTAGGTGTTTATTTCCTGTATTATACCACAACTCCCAACACACAAATTCACTCGTGGCAAAGTTCTCACTAAACAAAAAGTGTAATAATTCCTCATAAAATATGAAAAATAAGTATAATGATGAATTTTTAATGAGAATTTTAAGGTCCCCAAATAACTTTCTATCTTAAATATCAGTTTTGGGATATATTCCCCATGTGGAAAAATCTAATATACATTGACAATTAAAAAATACTTTAAAAGCGAAAAAGAAAAAGACTAAAAAATAGTGATAAAAAAATGATCAATAGATCATCAGTGAGTTGTGAGAAAACTTCAAGTGACTAATATGCTTGTAATTACAGTATATGATGGAGAGAAGAGGTAAGGAAAGAAAATAAATATTTGAAGAAACAATGGCCAAATTTTATTCACAAATTTGACAAGAACTATGGCTTGTGGTTCTTTGACAAGAACTATGGTTCTTGTCAAATATAGACTGCAATAACTTAAAACAAGACTGTAAGTGCTTTACTATAAAGCAACCAATAAAGCAATCAGTTGAGCAGCAAATACAAAAGTAATAAAGAGTTTGTTACCTGGAAGTGGGGTGCTATTGTAACATATAACCACAATGTAGTTCTTTGACAAGAACTATGGTTTGTGGCTATGAAGCCACAAACCCACAACAATATAAGGAAAACTACCTCCAAGACATATCATAACAAAATTATTAAGAGAAGTGATAAGGAAAAAATCTTAAAAGCAGAGGGGGAAAGATTATATGCAAGGATAAAATGGACAGCAGACTTCTTTTCAGAAACAATGAAAGCCAGAGACAATGGAAAAATACCTTTAAATATTAGAAGAAAAAGAAAGTCAAACCTAGAATTCTTTATCCAGAGAAAATACCTTTCAAAACTGAAGACAAAGGAAAAAATTTTTTGTCAGAAATCAAAGAATTGAAAGAATACATGAGCTGCAGACCAGAACAAAAAAAATTATGAAGAATCCTTAAGTGCAAGAAAAATACTAGACAGAGATAAGGAAACATGCAAATTAAAGACCAAAAGAAATGATAATTAAATGAGTAAATAATATAAAATATCACTGTTTTTCTTATTGTTTAAATCTCTCTAAAAGGTAAGAGTTTACAGCTAAACTAATAGCAAAGTGTTGTGCAGTTTATATCATAGATTGTAAAATGTATGAAAATAATAGCACAAAGGCTGGAAAAGGACAAATCACTTAAGGTTCTTAAGTGATTTCATTTTTTTTAGATTTTATTTATGTACTTACTTTAGACAGAGATAGCATGAGCAGGGGCTGAGGGAGAGGGAGAGAGAGGGAATCTCAAGCAGACTCTATGGTGAGCACAGGGGTCCGAGGTGAGGCTAGATTTCACAACCCCAAGATCATGACAGAAGCCAAAATCAACAGTCAGACACTTAATGACTGACTCGCCCAGGCGCCCCATTTCTTAAGTGATTTCATATTACTTGAATATAGACTGCAATAACTTAAAACAAGACTGTAAGCGCTTTACTGTAAAGCAACCAATAAAGCAATCAGTTGAGCAGCAAATACAAAAGTAATAAAGAGTTTGTTACCTGGAAGTGGGGTGCTATTGTAACATATAACTAAAAATGTAGCAGTGGGTTCAGAATTGGACAATAGGCAGAAGCTGAAAGAATTTTATGGAGCATGAAAAAAATATATTTAGCAAATTATGAAAATAAGAAAAATACTTTAACTTGATAAATGATATTGAGAAAGAGAGGCAGGCACAGGTATGCTGACTGACCACAGAAACAAGAAAACATTCCCTTTATAATCGGGAACAAATGAAAAATACCCACTCTCCTCATGTCTATTCAGTATCATTCTAGGGGTCTTTACCAGTGCAGCAAGGCAAAAAAAAAAAAAAAAAAAAAAAAAAAAAAAAAAAAAAAAAAAAAGCATTTCAAATCGAAAAGCAAGAAAATTTAGGCAATTATTATTCACACATGCTTTGACTTTGCAAGTAGGAAATAAAAAGCTAACCATTATGATAGTTTAGGTAGATTTCCAGATGCAAAATTCAATACAGAAAAATTTATTACACTTCTCTAATAGTAGTTTAAAATATCTTTTAAAAAGACAGCAATTAAAATACCATAAAAATATGAAACATCTAAGATTAACAAAATGAATGAGCTTTATGAAGAAAATCATAAACATTGTAAGCATTAAAGAAAACCTTAAAAAATGGAGACATTTAATATTTATAAAGAAATAGGTAAATCTTGATATCCTAGATGTAAATGTCTACAGTTTGATGTACAGATTTAATGCAATTGTAGAATTTGACACATTAACTCTAAAACTTATACAAAAGTGCAAAGACCAAAAAATAAATAAGTTCTTATAAATAACAAGGTAGGTTGACTTGCCCTACAAAATATCAGGACCTATTCTAAATCTCTAGTCATTAAGGATCCCAGGCATTAACACAGAACTACACAAGACCAGTGGAACAGATTAGAAAGTAGAAACAAATCTTTAAGCAGTGACATTTACTAGAAACAGCATACCAAAACATACACAAGTAGAAGATCCCTTTTAGGAAGCTATTATAGAAAACCAGGTGTTAGCAGAAATGAAATAAATAAGGAGACAAACTGTAGGCCAAATGTGCCTTGTGGCCTTTTTTGTAAATAAAGTTTTATTGCAACATAGCCATGCTCATTCGTGACTATTTTCATACTATAGAAACAGACGTAAGTTGCAACATAGGCTGTATGGCTTACAAAACCTAAAATACTTATCTAGCCCAGTAAATGTTTGCTGATACCTGGAATAACAAAATGGATAACTCAGTATTAGGGAAACACTACCAAGTTATAGTAGACACAGGATATTTGTGCCCAGTATCCTTTTTATCTTTTGTTAAGAAACAGCACTACATTTTAAGGCAGGTTCTGCACTTCCCCCATCTCAAACTGTCCTGGTGACATTTGACCTAAGTGAAGGCAATAAGATCTAATCACTTAAAAATTGACTATTACGGAAGGGAAGCAGTTGGAGCTGAGTAAATCCAGAGTCACTATCCAAAGGGATGGGGGGGTAGGGGAATAGCCATAAGCTCCCTCTCTAAAAATGGATGTCCATGAGCTCCTATTATTTTGACTCCAAGAGCTGTCCTGGTTCTATCCCTCACCAAACATATTATTCAGTTTTCTTTCAATTCTTTGAATTACCTTAATATCCATCCAATAAATTTCTTGCTTTATGTAGGGTCAGTTTCTGCTGCTTGCAAAAAAAGTAAATAAAACCTTTAAGTGACATCGGGAAACTAGTGATTAAGATTTAGCACAAAAGGATAGAAATCAAATGCAGCTTTTATTAAAATTGGTTGAATACGCATAGACAGTTTTCCAAAGAAGACACACAGATGGTTAATAGACACATGAAAAGATGCTTATCATCACTCATCATCAAAGAAATGCAAATCAAAACCACAATGAGATATCACCTCACACATGTCAGAATGGCTAAAATAAACACAATAACAAGCGTTGGTGAGGATGTCAAGAAAAATGTACCCTTGTGCACTGTAAGGGGAATAAAACCTGGTGCAGCCACTGTGGAAAACAGTATGGAGGTTCCTTAAAAAATTAAAAATATAACTACCTTATAATCCAGTAATCACAGTACTGAGTATTTAACCAAAGAATACAAAAACACTAATTTGAAAGATTAGATGTACCTCTCTGTTTAACACAGCATTATTTACAATAGCCAAACTGTGGAAGCAGCCCAAGCGCCTGTCGGTAGATGAAAGGATAAGGAAGATACAGTATACATACACAATGGAATATTACTCAGCCATAAAAAAGAACGAAATCTTGCCAGTTACAACAACACGGATGGATCTAGAGGGTGTTATGTTAAGTGAAATAAATCAAAGGCAAATACCAAATGTTTTCACTTATATGTAGAGTGTAAAGAACAAAACAAACAACAACAACATCAAAAACGGAAACAAACCCATTAATACAGAGAACAAACTGGTGGTTGCCAGATGGGAGAGAGGTAGGAGGATGGGCAAAATGGGTAAATGGGAGGTACAGGTTTCCAGTTAAGGAATGAACAAGCCACAGGAATAAAAGATACAACCTAGGGAATATAGTCAATATTCCTGTACTGTGCTGTATGGTGACAGATGTTAACTACACTTGTGGTGAGCATAGTATAACATATAAAGTTGTTGAATCATTATGCAGTACACCTGAAACTAATGTAACATTGTGTGTCAAGTATACATCAATTTAAAAAATTGGTTGTCTACAAAAATTAAATTATTAAGAGATAATTAAGTTAGAAAAATAAGCCTCCTTTAGAAGAAAACTGATATATTTGTTATTAGAAATCTTGAGCTTGGCATAATTCTATAGCCATTATTCTCTTCCTACTATCCTATTACACCAACACTCTTCTCTGAAAAAATACTATCTCTCAAGATCTCTTCATCACTACCTTTGTGTGGATATAATGTTACTACTATAAATGTGTAGTAACACTCCTTCCACATATCTCCTTCACATTTCCACACAATGATCACAAATGCTACAAGTAATTTCCAAGGAAAGAAGTTAAGATCAGTCATTCACTGACTACACCTCACATATGTAAAGTACAGGAAATGTGGTCACTGAACTTTAATATATTGTATTTTCAAGTTTTCATTTAAATTTCAGTTAGTTAACATATAATGTAATATTAGTTTCAGGTGTAGAATTTAGTGATTCATCACTTACATACAATACCCAGTGTTCATCATGACAAGTGCCCTACTTAGTACCCATCACCCATTTAACCCAGTTGAGGAGTGAAGCAGTAATGACGTGCAGGAATGGAGACAAAAATGAATAAGAGGTATAATCTATCAACAAGCACAAAGTTTCTACAAATAAAACAAGAAAACCATGTGGAATCACAGACCATATATTGAAGAGATTCATACAGAAATCATTGTTCTGTAGAGCAGAATAATTGTGGTTTAGAGACACAAAACCCAAAGAAATAACACAAGAAAGCAAAATCAGAAACTGTGGCAACAACTTCAAGTCATCTAACAATCTCCCAAGTTTTTTGAATGCGGATCTAGTGCTTGATTAAAGTGTTGCAAAATTCCTACACTTGGCCAGGCTATTCAATTATTTAATATGACAATTACTACTTTATATCTATTTATTCACTTATTTTTTAAATTTTCTATTCCTACTTGGAATGCTACCTAAATGAAATTATTCCTCACTGAACATATGTGACAGCCTTGATCTAATATATTGAACACCTGTGTAGGATCACTGCTTCTCTAACTGATTAAATAGCAAATTTTCTGGTCCTCCTTCTGCTTCCTCCTCTAGTAAGAAAGAAATATCAAGAAACCAACATTAATGAATTCAAGGGTACTTTCCTTCATTTGATTTGACCTTACATTGAAATATACAGTTTATGAATTTAAATGGTTAATAAAATTTTTTTCTAAACCATTTGATTTTTGTCTATAGTTAGACTTTTAAAAGTTATTTAAAAATAGCAAAAGAAAAAAAAGCAAATTTTAACCTTAGTGTTTCTTCTATTCACTCTACTTAGTATAGTGAACGTGTACACATACATTACATAACTGCAAATACAATAAAATGTATTTAAGATATATTTGAGGAGGTGGGAGAGAAGATGGTAGATGAGTAGGAGGACCCCAGACTCGTCTCATCCCACACAACTAGATAACTATCAAATCTTTCTAAATACCCCAGAAATTATCCTGAAGACTAACAGAACAAACTGCACAATGGGAGAGAAGAAGCCACATCAAAGAAGTTCTGAAGTAGGGAGACATGGTTTGGAAGAGAAACATGATGAGGAAGCAGAAGGCTAGCTGAGGACAAAGCAGAAGCTGACACCCCCCTGCCCCCACCATATGATATGTGTGACATTCCTCAGGCATTCTGGCTGCCCTAAAGCTAAGGAAAGGAAAAATAAATAGTTAACTAATAGAGATCACAATCCTGCAGGACAGGAGTCTCCCTCAGTTTACAAATGTCCCAGTGAATTACAAGGAAGAAGATTTCTTATCAATAGCCTAACTTCCAGAGACCTATAACTCAGTTTCCTGAAGCCCTAATATCACCCTCCCCTCCATAAAATTGAGGGAGGCTGAGGCAGAAGGAAATGTAAATAAAACTGAATTTCTTTTAAACCTACAGCCCATTGATAAGGACGTGTGATAGGAGGAATGTAACATTCCTCCAGAAAGCTCCCAACTATCTTACTGTTAATGCCTTACCAGAGGAAAAATAACTTAACTTGACAAATAGCAGAGGCAACAGTATCCTGTGTGTCTTCTTTAATACATGAAAGTTCTTTTAAAACCTCCCTTTTCCTTACCTCCCCCAACCCCATAGTATATAATCACCACCCCTCACGACCCCACTGCAGCTCTTTCTGCCCATGATTCCTGTCTCTGTGCTTTAATAAAATCACCTTTTTTGCACCAAAGACGTCTCAAGAATTCTTTTTTGACCACTGGCCTCAAACTCTAACATCTTTCCTACATCAAAACAGACTTTTGGTGCTGCGGAGGAGAGGGAGCTGTGGTCATAGAGAAAGCCAAGTGAGGGAGGAACACACAGGAGAATACACAAGGAAAAAATTTCCCCAAAGTCATTGGCTTGGAAAACAAGAGGGGTGGATTTTTTTTTAAAGATTTTATTTATTTATTTGACAGAGAGAGACAGCCAGCGAGAGAGAGAACACAGGCAGGGGGAGTGGGAGAGGAAGAAGCAGGCTCCTAGCGGAGGAGCCTGATGTGGGGCTTGATCCCAGAATGCTGGGATCACGCCCTGAGCTGAAGGCAGATGCTTAACGACTGCGCCACCCAGGCACCCCAAGAGGGGTGGATTTTTATGACCTTTTGCAACAGACAGGCCTTAAAGACTAGAGTTTGAAAGGTCACCAGGATTGGCTGTTAGACCCCAGAGGGCATTGCCCTACTCCTGGAGAAAAGGCAAGCAAATGACCCAGGGACAGATGGTGTGGAAACAATGATCTGAAAAATGCCTGCCTGGGTCAGTATTTATAGTGATGCCTCTCTGGGGACAAAGTTGCTGGCTAGTGCCATTTCTCTCCCCCACCCCTCACCATAAACACAGAGCCAACTGAGGTAAGCAGCACAGCACCAACACTAGCTACCTAACCTACTTACACTTGCTTACACCCCTGCACTCTGGCAGTACTGCCCTTCTCCATCAAGCTTGCCTCAGTCCCAGCAGAATGGGACCCTCCCCCAGGAGACCAGCAGAAACCCCTGCCCTCAGCACATCTCCCAACCAGAGAGTTTGGCAGGGTTTCAGTTCTAGTGGAAGTAGTATCAGGTCTCATTTAACAGGCAGACCAGAGCAAGCCTTGTTAAAAGTCACCACATTCTGGCCGAGGACCAAACACTGCCAACTGCAGGTGAGGACAGGCTTTTCAGATGACTGGCCTGAAGGCTAGAGCAGCCAAAATAGAGCAGCAAAGCACACACCAGAGACACTCCTTTGAAGTGCCAGGCCCTGGGCACTATAAAATCTCTTCTTCGTAAAGCCATTACCTCTCAGGAGCAGGAAACATAAGTGGCTTTTCTAACACAGAGAAGGCAGAGACTTAAACAAAATGCCGAGACAGAGGAATTCATTCCAAATGAAAGAAAAAGATAAGGTCACAGCCAAAGATCTAAGTGAAATGGATATATGTAACATGCCTGATGGAGAATTTAAAACAACAGTCAAGGATACTCACTGGACTTGAAATAAGAATGGAAGACTTCAGCGAGGCCCTTACCCCAGAGATAAAAGTGTAAAAGAAATCATTCAGAAATGAAAAATGCAATAACCAAGATTGGAAACAGACTGGATGTAATGAATACAAGGCTGGAAGAAGCAGAAGAACAAATAATTGATACAGAAGATAAAATAATGGAAAATGAAGCTGAACAAAAGAGAAGGAGGAATGGAACATGAGAACAGACTTAGGGAACTCAGTGACTCCTCCAAACATAATAACATTCATATTATGTGAGTCCCAGAAGAAGAGGAGAGAGAAAAAGAGGCAAAAAATTTATTTGAGGAAAAAATAGCTAAAAACATTCCTAATCTGGGGAAGGAAACACAAATCCAGATCCATGAGGCAGAGAGAACTCCCATCAAAATCAACAAAAGCAGACCAACGACACCGAGACATATTGTAACTAAATTTGCAAAATATAGTGATAAAGAAAAACAACCTTAAAAAGGCAGCAAGACAAAAGTCCCTAACTTACAAGGGAAGATCCATAGGGCTAGAAGGAGATTTTTCAAAGAAACTTGGCAAGCCAGAAAAGAGTGGCATGATATACTCTAAGTGCTGAATGGGGGAAATCTACAGCTAGAATATTCTATCCAGCAAGGCTATCATTCAAAATAGGAGAGATAAAGAGTTTCCCAGAGGAACAAAAACCAAAGGAGTTCATAACCATTAAACCAGCCCTGCAAGAAAAATTAAAGGGGACTCTTTGAGTGGAAAAATCTCCAGGACACTGACTTTACAGGTAATACAATGGCACTAAATTCCTATCTATCAATAATTACTCTGAAAATACATGGACTAAACACTCCAATCAAAAGACAAAGGGTGTCAGAATAGATATAAAAACAAGACCTATCTATATGCTGCCTACAAGAGACTCATTTTAGAACTAAAGACACCTTCATTGAAAGTAAGGGGATGGCTAAACATTTACCATGCAAATGGAGGTCGAAAGAAAACTGGAGAAGCAATATTTATGAGATAAATTAGATTTTAAACCAAAGACTGTAACAAGAGATGAAGAAGGAAGTAATATAGGGGACTATCCAACAAGAAGATCTAACAATTGCAAATCTTTTTGCCCCCAAGATGGGAGGACCCAAATATATAAAACAATTAATAACAAACATAAAGGAACTAACTGGTAATAATACAATAATAATAGGGAATTTTAACACACCATTTACATCAATGGACAGATCATCTGAGCAGAAAATCAATAAGGAAACAATGGCTTTGTATGGCATACTAGCCCAGATGGACTTAACAGATATATTCAGAACATCCCATCCCAAAGCAGTAAAATACTCATTCTTTTTGAGTGTACATGGGACAATCTCCAGAATAGCTCACTTACTAGGTCACAAATCAGACCTTAACAAGTACAAAAAAAACTGAGATCATACCATGCATATCTTCTAACTACAATGCTATAAAACTTGAAGTCAACAAAAAGAAAATATTTAGAAAGACCACAAATACATGGAGGTTAAATGATATGCTAGAAAACGATGAATGGGTCAACCAGGAAATCAAGAAGAAAAAAAAATTTTGTGGGAACAAATTAAAATGAAAACACAATGGTTCAAAACATCTGGGATGCAGCCAAAGTGGTTCTAAGACAGAAGCATATAATAATACAGGCCTACTTCAAGAAGCAATAAAAATGAAAAAAGATGGTAGAGGAGCAGGGGACCCTATTTCAGCTGGTCCCCTGAATCGAGATGGGTATCTACCAGACCATCCTGAAGCCCACAAAATCAGCCTGAGACGTAAGAAGATACATCTGGATCTCTACAAATGAACATGTCTAACGCTGAGTATTGAGGTACAAAGCGGGGAGCCGTGAATCCGCACACAGATATCGGAAGATAAACAGAAGGGGGAGGGAGTAGCTGTACTTGGGTGCCAGGAAGCAGAAGCCTCCTGTGCTGGGGAGCCGGCTGGACTTGCAGGGCTGGACTTGTGGACCTGTAGTGGGTGGGGGGGAACTAGACTGAAACAGGGAGTTTGGGGGTGCCTGTGAACCAGACTAAAACCAGGAGCTTGGGAGCGCTTGAAACAGACTGAAACTGGGAGCTCCTGAGTGCGCACTCGAACCAGACTGAAAACCGGAGCTCTGGAGTGCACACAAGAACCAGACTGAAACCGGGAGCTCAGGAGCAACCGGGGGCGGCTGGTGGTGTTAGACGCACAAAGGGCAGAGATGTGCTGGCCCTGGGAGCAAGGATGGGAGAATAGCTGTGGGGCACACAATCCGGGACGCTGCAGGTTTTTAGCAGCACCAACAGAAATGGAGTTAAGAGTGGCCAGGAGGGCTCAGTAAAGAGCAGACTGTGAACTCTCTGTTCTGAGACAGAGGTTTGGATATGGTCACTGCAGCTCTGACCCTCTGAAGAGTGACAGAGAGCCTCCAGAGAAAGCCGCCAGAGAACAAAAACCTGGAAAAACCAGTTTTCACTGTGTCTATCACCCCCACCACAGGGGACAGGGCAACTCTACCCAAACAGGGTTGCTTGAGTATCAGCATGGCAGGCCCCTCCCCCAGAAGGCAGGCTGAAAAAACAAGCCCACATCCCTAAGGTCCCTATAAAACAAGTGCATCTTTCTTGGGTCCTGGTCAATAATTTGGGCTCTGTACATCCCCACAACCACACCTCATCAGAATGACAAGGAGGAGGAACCCCCAACAAAGGAAAGAAACAGAGACTGTGGCCTTTGCCACAGAACTGATGGATATGGATATAACCAAATTGTCTGAAATGGAGTTCAGAGTAACAATGGTCAAGATGATGTGTAGGCTTGAATAGAATATTAATGAAAATATTAATGAGAATATAGAATCTCAGAGGGCGGAAATGAGAACAAATCTGGCAGAAATTAAGAATGCTATGAATCAAATGCAGTCTAAACTGGATGCTCTGATGGCCAGGGTAAACGAGGCAGAAGAATGAATTAGTGAGTTAGAGGATGAAATGATAGAAAAGAAAGAAAGAGAAGAAACATGGCTTAAAAAACTCCACTTTCAAGAGGAAAGACTACAGGAGATTACTGACTCCATGAAACTTTCCAATGTCAGAATCATCAGCATCCTGAGAGGGTGGAGAAAGAGAGACGTCTAGAAGAAATATTTGAATAAATTGTAGCTGAGGACTTCCCTAATCCGGCAAAGGAAACAAGCATTCATGTCCAAGAGGCAGAGAGGAGAACAGACCGACAGCACGTCACATAATAGTACAATTCGCAAATCTTAGATCCAAGGAAACAATCTTGAAAGCGGCAAGGGGGAAGAGATTCCTCATGTACAGAGGGAGGAATATCAGAATAATGTCATACCTGTCTACAGAGACCTGGCAAGCCAGAAAAAGCCCGCAAGACATATTCAGAGCACTAAGTGCGAAGAACATGCAGCCAAGGATCCTTTATCCATCAAGGCTGTCATTCAGAATAGATGGAGAGACAAGGACCTTTCAAGACTGGCAGAAACTGAACGAATATGTGGCCACCGAGCCAGCCCTACAAGAAATATTGAGGGTTCTATAAAAGTAAAATGACCCCAAAGGTCATACAGAACAGAAATTTACAATCTATAGAAACAAAGACTTCACAGGCAACACGACAACATTAAAATAATCTCTCTCAATAATCACTCTCAATGTGAATGGCCTAAATGCTCCCATAAAACACCACAGGGTTGCAGACTGGATAAAAAGACATGACCCATCCATATGCTGTCTACAAGAGACTCATTTTGAACCTAAAGATACATCCAGACCAAAAGTGAAGGGATGGAGAACCATTTTTCATGCCAATGGACCTCAAAAGAATCTGGGATAGCAATTCTCATATCAGACAGTTTACATTTTAAGCTAAAACCTGTAGTTAGAGATACAGAAGGACACGATATTATTCTTAAAGGGCATATCCAACAAGAGGATCTAACAATTATAAATATCTATGCCCCCAACCAGGGAGCAGCCAGATACACAAGCCAACTCTTAATCTGAATAAAGAGACATATAGATAATAATACATTAATAGTAGCGGACCTCAACACCCTGTTCTCAGCAATAGACAGATCATATAAGCAGAAAATCAACAAAGAAACTAGACATACTGGACCAAATGGACCTCATAGATATATACAGAGCACTACACCCCAGAACAACAGAATACTCTGTTGTTCAACACAGTACTAGAAGTCCTAGCAACAGCAATCAGACAACAAAAAAGAATAAAAGGTATTCAAATTGACAAAGAAGAGTCAAACTCTCTCTCTTCACAGATGACATGATACTTTATATGGAAAACCCAAAAGACTCTACCCCCAAATTACTAGAACTCATATAACAATTCAGTAATGTGGCAGGATACAAAATCAATGCTCAGAAATCAGTTGAATTTCTATACACTAACAATGGGACTGAAGAAAGAGAAATTAGGGAATCAATTCCATTTACAATAGCACCAAAAACCATAAGATATCTTGGAATAAACTTAACCACAGAGGTAAATGATCTCTACCCTAGAAACTACAGAACACTGATGAAAGACATTGAAGATAACACAAAAAGATGGAAAAACATTCCATGTCATGGATCAGAAGAATAAACATAGTTAAAATGTCTATGTTACCCAGAGCAATCTACACTTTCAATGCCATCCCAATCAAAATACCAATGACATTTTTCAAAGAGCTGGAACAAACAGCCCTTAAATTTGTGTGGAACCAGAAAAGACCCTGAATCGCCAAGGAAATGTTGAAAAACAAAAACAAAGCTGGGGGCATCACGTTGCCTGATTTCAAGCTGTACTACAAAGCTGTGATCGCCAAGACAGCATGCTACTGGCACAAAAACAGTCACACAGATTAATGGAAGAGAATAGAGACTCCAGAAATGGACCCTCAACTCTATGGTCAACTAATCTTTGACAAAGCAGGAAAAAAAAATCCAGTGGAAAACAGTTTCTTCAATAACTGGTGCTGGGAAAATTGGACAACTATATACAAAAGAATGAAACTTGACCACTCTCTCACACCATACACAAAGATAAACTCCAAATGGATGGAAGACCTCGATGTGAGACAGGAATCCATCAAAATCATAGAGGGAACATAGGCTGTAACCTCTCCGACATCAGCCACAGCAACTTATTTCATGACTCATTTCCAAAGGCAAGGGAAACAAAAGCAAAAATGAATTTTTGGGACTTCATTAAGAGAAAAAGCTTTTGCACAGCAAAGGAAACAGTCATCAAAACAAAGAGGAAACCCACAGAATGTGAGAAGATATTTACAAATGAAACTGCTGGTATCCAAGAACTTCTCAAACTCAACACCCAAGAAACAAATAATCAAACCAAAAAATGGGCAGAATATATGAACAGACACTTTTCCAATGAAGACATACAAAATGGCTAACAGACACATGAAAAAATGTTCAACATCATTAGCCATCAGGGAAATTCAAATCAAAACCACATTGAGATTACTACCTTATGCCGGTAAGAATGGCAAAAATTGACAAGGCAAGAAACAACAAATGTTGAAGAGGACGTGGAGAAAGGGGATCCCTCTTACACTGCTGGTGGGAATGCAGTTTGGTACAGGCACTTTGGAAAACAGTGTGGAGGTCCCTCAAAAAGTTAAAATAGAGCTACCCTATGATCCAGCAATTGCACTATTGAGTATTTATCCCAAAGATACAGACATAGTGAAGAGAAGGGCCATATGCACCCCATTGTTCATAGCAGCATTGTCCACAATAGCTAAATTGTGGAAGGCGCCAAGATGCCCTTCAGCAGATGAACGGATAAAGAAGATGTCGTCCGTATGTACAATAGAATAGTACTTAGCCATCAGAAAGAATGAGTTCTCAACATTTGCAGCAACATGGATGGGACTGGTGGAGATTATGCTAAGTGAAATAAGTCAAGCAGAAAAAGACAATTATCATATGGTTTCACTCATTTGTGCAACATAAGGAATAGCAGGGAGATCACTATGAGAAGGAAGGGAAGAATGAAGGGGGGGCGGTAAACAGAAGGGGGAAAGAACCAGGAGAGACTATGGACTCTGGGAAACAAACTGAGGGTTTCAGAGGGGAGAGGGGTGGGGGGATGGGCTAACCCAGTGATGGGTATTAAGGAGGACACTTATTGTATGGAGCACTGGGTGTTATACGCAAACAATGAATTACGGAACACTACACCAAAAACTAATGATGTACTGTATGGTGACTAACACAACATAATTAAAAAATTTTTTTAAAAATAATAAAATATGTATTAAATGCAAAAAAAAGCAAGAAAAATCTCAAACAAACTAACATTACACCTAAAGAAGCTGGAAAAAGAACAAAAAATGAAGCCTAAAGCCAGCAAAAGGAGGGAAATAACAAAGATTAGAGCAGAAACAAATGCTTTAGAAACTAAAAAAACAACAGAACAGATCATTGAAACCAGGACCTGGTTCTTTGAAAAATTTAATAAAATTGATAAACCCCTAGCCAAACTTAACAAAAAGAAAAGAGAAAGGACCCAAATAAATAAAATCACAGATCAGAGGAGAAATAATAACCACCTCCCAAAAATACAAACAATCATACGGGAATATTATGAAAAAAATGTATGCCAATAAGCCTGGAAGAAACGGATAAATTCCTAGAAACAAATAAACATACAAACACCCAAATTAAAATAGGAAGAAATATAAAGTTGAACAAATCAATGACCAGCAAAAAAATCGAATCAGTAGTAAAAAATCTCCCAAGAAACAGAAGTCCAGGGCCAGGTGGCTTCAAATGCAAATTCTACCATAAAGAAGAGTTAATACCTATTATTTTCAAACTATTCCAAAAAAATAGAAAAGGAATGAAAACTTCCAAATTCATTCTATGAGGCCAGCATTACCCTGGTACCAAAACTAGATAAAGACTCCAATAACAAAGAAAACTACAGGCCAATATCTTTGATGAACAAGGATGCAAAAATTCTTAATAAAATACTAACAAATGGAATCCAACAGCACATTAAAAAATCATTTACCAAAAGGAAGTGGGATTTATTCCTGGGCTGCAAGCATGGTTCAAGATTCACAAATCAATCCACATGATACACCACATTAACAAAAGAAAGGATAAATCATATGATCCTTTCAATAGATGCAGAAAAAGCATTTGACAGAGTACGACATCTATTCAAATAACCCTCAACAAAGCAGGGATGGAGGGAACATACCTCAACATCATGAAGGCCATATACAAAAAACCCACAGCTAATATCATCCTTAATGGTGAAAAAAATGAGAGCTTTTCTTCTACAGTCAAGAACAAAACAGGGATGTCCACTCTCACCACTGTTACTTAACATAATACTAGAAATCCTAGTTATACCAATCAGACAACAAAAAGAAATAAAATGTATCCAAATCAGCAAGGAAGAAGTTACACTTTCACTATTGGCAGATGACATGATAGTATATATAGAAAATCCGAAAGACTACACCAAAAAAAAAATTGCTAGAACTGATACATGAATTCAGTAGTTTCAGGATACAAAATCAACATACACAACTCTGTTGCATTTCTACATGCCAGTAATGAAGCTGCAGAAAGAGAAATCAAGGAATCAATCCCATTTGCAATTGCACCAAAAAACATAAGATACTAGGAATAAACCTAACCAAAGAGGTAAAAAATTTATACTCTGAAAGCTATGAAACACTGATGAAAGAAACTGAAGATGACACAAAGAAATCATCAGGGAAATGCAAATCAAAACTACAATGAGATATCACCTCCCAGGTGTAAGAATGGTTAAAATTAACAACAGAGGAAACAACAGGTGTTGGCAGGATATGGAGAAAGGGAAACCCTCTTGCATTGTTGGTAGGAACATAAACTGGTACAGCCACTCTGGAAAACAGTATGGAGGTGCCTTAGAAAGCTAAAAATAGAACTACCCTGCTATCCAGCAATTGCACTACCAGGTATTTACCCAAAGAATACAAAAACACTATTTCAAAGAGGTACGTGCACCCAGATTATCAAACAATAACCAAATTATGGAAAGAGCCCAAATGTCCGTTGACTGTTGGATAAAAAGACATGGTGTGTATACACACACACACGCACACGCGCACACACACACACACACACACACACACACACACACACACACTGGAATATTACTCAGCCATGAAAAAGAATGAATTCCTGCCATTTCCAGTGACATGGTTGGAACTAGAGAATATTATGCTAAGCAAAATAAGTCAGAGAGGGGCACCTGGGTGGCTCAGTCAGTTAAACATATGTCTTCAGCTTAGGTCATGATCCCAGGGTCTTGGGATCAAGCCCCACATCAGGGAGCCTGCTTCTCCCTCTCCTTCTGCTGCTCCCTCTGCTTGTGCTCTCTCACTCTCTCAAATAAATAAATAAAATCTTTTTTATTTTTATTTTTTTTAAGATTTTATTTAGTTATTCAACAGAGATAGAGACAGCCAGCGAGAGAGGGAACACAAGCAGGGAAAGTGGGAGAGGAAGAAGCAGGCTCATATCGGAGGAGTCTGGATGTGGGGCTCAATCCCATAACGCTGGGATCACGCCCTGAGCCGAAGGCAGACGCTTAACTGCTGTGCCACCCAGGCGCCCCTAAATAAAATCTTTTTTAAAAATAAGAGAAAGACAAATACCACATGATTTCACACATATGTGGAATTTAGGAAACAAAACAAATGATCTTAGGGGAGGAAAAGAGAGAAGGAAACCAAGAAACAGATTCTTAGCTATAGAGAACAAATTGAGGGTTACCTAGTAAGGAAGTAGATGGGGGGATGGGTTAAGCAAGTGATGGGAATTAAGGAGTGCACTTGCTATGATGAGCACTGGGTGTTGTATGTAAAGGTTGAATCAGTAAATACACATGAAGCTAATATTATACTGTATGTTAACTGGAATTTTTTTTAACTTAAAAAGAAAATATTTTGAAAATGCTAATTTATTGAGATTTTTATAAATAAATATTTGATCTAGAAATGTCTTAGAATTTTAAATTTTATGTCCTTTTTTCACAGCATCTTTTTGGTTTTAATAGCTATATAGTAATTTAGAAAATAGCATTATTTTACTTTTTAAAGCACAGATGTCAACCATTATTAATATCAAAAATGTATTATAAAACATTTAAATATATCTTTGATTTCTATCCTACAATAATAAGGTTTTTTTAGGTATTCTACCATTTTCAGACACTAAAATTGAACCAACCTCAGTATTCTTCAACTTTTGTAGTTCATTTTCCAGCCCCAATTTCTCCTCTAATACTACTTGAAAATCACTTTCCATTTGTTTGTATTTCTAAAAACAAATATTATAATTTCAGTAATAATGAAAAGCATACATTTCAATATAGAGAAATTATTTGGGCACTTAATTATTACAGTAAGAGAGTCTTCATTAACTCATTAAAATTATGAACCACTGGTATTATAATATCTGCATAATGAATGATAATTGGGGCTGAAAGAGGCAAGCCAACTAGAAGTTCAAGGAATAGAAATTTAGAGGACTATGGGGTATATAGCTCAATATTCCATAAGTGAAGTGTTTTTGAATGATAATAAGGTCTAGTAAAATCAAAAAAGGATATTATTTATCCCAGGTCACATATGCATAGGAATTTCTTGAATAAACTGAGGAAGTATTGAATCTTTAAGGTTATACATCCTGACAATTTCTAGAGTCTAACATTATCAAGGGCAAAGTGCAGTTTCAAACTGAGAGTGCTATACTTACAGCCTCTAACAAATCTTGATCACTTACAGCTCTGAAAAACAAACCAAAAATATCTATAATGTATTATCATTTTACATGTATATTTTTAGTTCTGTAACATATTTATATATTTTCTTTGAAAAAATATTAAGATAATACAAACAAGGTTAAAGAACACTTGGACTACCATTCCAAATATTCAATTCTCCCTCTAGAGATATTATCAGGTTGTTGTGTATCTTTTCAGAACTTGTTTGATGCATTCTTCAAATGCTACATATACCTATCCAATTCTATAATTTTTGTTAGTGGGTTAGATGACTTTCGTTTTCTTTTTCACATAAATGACATCAATGTATATATTGTCTTAAACTTATTATTTTCACTTAACACAATGTCTGAGACCTATTTATATTAGTAAACACAGATATATTTCACTCCTTGTAAGTACCACTTCTTATTCCATAGCAGGATTTGGCAAGCTTTTTCTCTCAAGGGCCAGATAGGAAAAATTTTAGACTTTGCAGGCCAGATGATTGGTCACTATCCCAGCTCTGCAAAAGCAGCTATAGATGATAGGTAAATGAATGGGTATGGCTAGGTTTGACTCATAGGCTGCAGTTTGCTGAACACTGTTCCAAGGTATGGGTAAACTATAGATTTTTTTGATAAATGAGTTATTTATTATAATCAAAAATTTTACGCTTTATTTTTTAAGATATAATTAACATAACATCCAATTAATTCATTTAAAGTGTACAGCTCAATGGGTTTTAATATATTCATCAAGTTGAGCATCTATTTTAACTATTTAATTTTAGGACATTTTAATTACCTCAAAAAGAAATCCTGTACTCATTAACAGTCACTCCCTATTCTTCCCAGCACTGCCTCAACACTGGCAGGCACTAATCTACTTTCTGTCTCTAGAGATTTGCCTATTCTGGATATTTCATTTAAATAAAATACATAACATGTGGTCTTTTGAAGCTGATTTCTTACACTTAGCATAATGTTTTCAAGTTTCATCCATGTTGTAGCATATATTAGTGCTGTGTTCCTTTTTATTGCCAAATATTATTCCATTGTACCAGTGTATACATTTTATTTATCCATTCATCAGCTATGGGCATTTATATTGTTTCCACTTTGGAGCTATTATGGAAAATGCTACTATGAATATCCATGTGCAAGTTTTTGCTTATATATGTCTTCAATCACTCAGGTATAACCTAGGAATAGAATTTCTGAGCCATATGTTGACTTTGTATTTAACATTTTGAAGAACTGACAAACTGGTTTTCATAGCAGACAGACCACTTCAATTCCACAGGCAATGTATGAGGGTCTCAGTTCCTCTACATCCTTGCCAACAATTATTATTGTCATCTCTTTTTTTCTTATAGCCATCCTAATGGGTGTGAAGTGGTAAATCACTGCAGTTTTGATTTGAAATTCCCTAATGAAAATGATGTTGAACATCATTTCATGTGCTTATTGACCATTGGTATATCTTGCTTCAGAATATGTCTATTCAGAGATTTGTCCATTTTTAATTTGGGTTATTTATCTTTTTATTACTGGGGCATAAGTGTTCTTTATATATTCTGGATACAAGTCCCTCATCAAATATATGATTCGTGAATAGTTTTTGCATTCCGAGTTAGCTTTTCACACTCTTGATGTATCATTTGTAGTACAAAAGTTTTTAATTTTATGAAAGTCAACTTATCTATTTCCTTTCTTTTGTTTGTTGTGCTTTTGGTGTCTTATTTAAGAAGCCATTACCTTACTCAAAGCCATAAAGATTTATTCTTATGTTTCTTGTAAAAGGTTTATAATTTTAGCTCTTAAATTTAGATCTTTGGTAATTTTTGAGTTAGGTCTAGTGGATGGCATGAAGAAAGGATGCAACTTCATTCTTTCACATATGGATATCCAGTTGTCCAAGTATCAGTTATTAAAAAGACTATTTTTTCCACAAATGATATATCCAATAAAAGGTTAGTATCCAAAATATATAATTTACCAAAGTCAACACCAAAAAAAACCACAATCTGATTTTTAAATGGGCAAAGGACATGAATAGACATTTTCCAAAGACATAGACATAGCAAACAGACAAATGAAAAGATATTCAACATCACTAATCATTGGGGAAATGCCAATCAAAACCACGATAAGATATCACCTCCCACATGCTATAATGGCTAAAATAAAAAACACAGGAAATAACAAGCATTGGTGCGGATGTAGAGAAAAAGAAACCCTTGTGCACTTTTGGTAGGAATGCAAAGTGGAGCAGCCACTGTGGAAAACAGTATGGAGGTTCCTCAAAAAATTAAACATAAAACTACCTTACAAATCCAGTTATCACACTACTGGGAATTTAACAAAAGAATACAAAAACACTAATTCAAAAGGACAGATGCACTCCTATGTTTATTGCAGCACTATTTACAATAGCCAAACTATGGAAGCAGCCAAAGTGTCCATCAATAGATGAATTGATAAAGAAAATACATAGAAATAGATGATATAGATGATATACATTAGATAGATGATATATATTAGATAGATGATAGGTGATAGATGATATACAGACATGTTCAATGGAATATTATTCAGACATATGAAGAATGAAATGTTGCCATCTGCAAAAACGTGGATCTAGAGGGTACAATGCTAACTGAAATGTCAGAGAAAGACAGATATCATATGATTTCACTCATATGTGGAATTTAAGAAAACAAATGAACAAAGGAAAATAGAGAGACAGATCAAGAAATAGACTCCAAAATATAGAGAACAAACTGGTGGTTACCAGAGGAGAGGTGGGTGGATGGATGGATGAAATAAGTAAAGGGGATTGATAATATACAAAGTAATGTATAGAATTGTGGAATCATATTGTACATCTCTGAAACTAATATGAGACTATTTTAATTATATTTGAATAAAAAATAAAAATATTTTTTAAAAAAAGACTATTCTATTCTCCACTGAATTGTATTGGCCTCCCTCTTAAAAATCAATTGACCATAAACATAAGGGTTTATTTCTAGAAATTCAATTTTATTCCACTCATGTATATAGGTCTAACCTTATGCCAGTACCACATTGTCTTGATTACTACAGCCTTGTATTGTTTTAAAATTAGTTAAATGTAAAAAAAATGATAAAAAATAATAAAATTAATTAAATGTGAGTCCTCCAACTTTGTTCTTCTTAAGATTTCTTTGGTGGTTCTGGATTCCTGGCATTTCTACATGAATTTTAGGACAAGCTTGTCAGTTCATCAAAGAGAAGGTTGAGATTTTGACAGAGATTGCATTGAATCGGTAGATCAATTTGAGGAACACTGCCATTTTAAGATTATTAAATCTAACAGCCAATAAAAATGGAATGTCTATCCATTTAATTAGGTCTTCCTTAAGTTCTTTCAATGTTTTGTGGTTTTCAGTGCACAAGTCTTACACTTCTTTTGTTAAATTATTTTTTGTCTTTGGTGGCATTTTATATGGAATTGTTTTATTTCATTTGCGGAATGTTCATCACTAGTGTACTAGTTTCCTAAGACTGCTGTAACAAAGTATCACAATCTGGGTAACTTAAAATTTATGTTCTTACATTTCTGGAGACTATAAATCTAAAATTAAGTTGTTAGGGCCATGCTCCCTCTAAAACTTCTAAAGGAGAATCCCTGTTTCCCTCTTCTAGCTTCTAGTAGTCCCTGGTACCATTTGGATTGCAGCAGCATAAATCCAATCTCTGTCTCCATAACTTCTTCCCTCTTTGTGTACAGTCTTCTCCAATTATTACAAGGATACCAGTCATATTGGAATAAGGGCCAATCCTACCCCAGTATGACCTCATCTTAACTAATTACATCTGCAATGACCTTATTTGAAAATAAGTTCATTATGAGATACTAGGAGTTAGAACTTCAACATAACTCTTTGGGGGACACAATTCAACCTGTAACAAGTTAGTTTATAGAAATATAATTGATTTTTATTTATAAATCTTGTATGCTGCAAAATGTGAATTCACTTATTTCTTCATATAGATTTTAGTGGCTCCCTTAAAATTTTCTAAATACAAGATCATGACATCTACAACAAGAGGTAGTTTTACTTCTTCCTTTCCAATATGAATCCCTTTCATTCCTTTTCTTCTCTAATTGCCCTGGCTATAATCATACTACAATGATGAATAGATGTGCTAAGCATGTCCTGTTTTCTTCCAGATCTTAGAATTAAGTATAGTGTTAACTCATAGAGTTAGTATACTAACTCATAGATAACCTTTATCAGATAAAGTTGTTAGGGCCATGCTCTTTATATATCTTGGATACCAGCCCATTATCTGAACTGTCATTTGCAAATATCTTCTCCCATTACGTGGGTTGCCTCTTCATTTTGTTGACTATTTCCTTTGCTGTGCAGAAGCTTTTTATCTTGATGAAGTCCCAAGAATTCATTTTTGCTTTAGTTTCCCTTGCCTTTGGAGACATGTCTTGCAAGAAGTTGCTGTGACCAAGGTCTAAGAGGTTGCTGCCTGTGTTCTCTTCTAGGATTTTGATGGATTCCTGTCTCACATTGAGGTCTTTCATCTATTTTATCTTTGTGTATGGTTTAAGAAAATGATCTAGATTCATTCTTCTGCATGTGGCTGTCCAACTTTCCCAGCACCATTTATTGAAGAGACTGTCCTTTTTTCCAATGGATATTCTTTCCTACTTTGTCAAGGATTAGTTGACCATAGAGTTGATGGTCCATTTCTTGCTTCTCTGTTCTGTTCCATTGATCTATGTGTCTGTTTTTGTGCCAGTACCATAATGACTTGACGATCACAGCTTTGTAACATAGCTTAAAATCCAGAATTGTGATGCCACAAACTTCTTCTTTCTCAAAATTCCTCTGGCTATTCAGGGTCTTTTCTGGTTCCATACAAATTTTAGGATTATTTTTCCAGCTCTGTGAAAAATGTCAATGTTATTTTGATAGGGATTGCACTGAATGTGTAGATTGCTCTGGGTAGCGTAGGCATTTTAACAATATTTCTTCTTCCAACCCATGAGAATGGAATGTTTTTCCATCTCTTTGTGTCTTCCTCAATTTCTTTCATAAGCGTTCTGTAGTTTTTAGAGTACAGATCCTTTACCTCTTTGGTTAGGTCTATTCCTAAGTATCTTATGGTTATTGATGCAATTATAAATGGGATAGATGCCTTAAATTCTCTTTCTTCAGTCTCATTGTTAGTGAACAGACAAGCAACTAATTTCTGTGTATTGATTTTATATATTTTATATTTAGATCTGTAGCAGAGAGTATTACCTCTGGCTCTTCCTTTTGTTGTGAATTCCTCCTTCTAGTCATTTTGCCCAGAGCAGAATAGATGAATGAGAGAACAAAATCCAAAATATCAACAACTGAAGAGAAGTACACACTAGATAAATCCAAGAGATCAGAAACCAAAAAAGAAAAGAAAAAAAAAAGGGAAAAAAGAGAGAATATAATCTCACAGGTGGACAAAACAGGGTAATCCACTTGGTCCTGGGTGTATTTTGGTCTGTTTGTTAGAAGACACTAAATCCCAAAATTGTAAAGAAAGCAAAATTTATATATATACAAAAATAAAATTGAACACAGTGAACAGAAGCCAAAAATGAAGACTATATCTATAAAATGTAAAAGTAAAAATTAAAATTAAAAAAAAAACGTAAAAACAGAGTTGATAAAATAAGAAACTAGATGAAAAGGAAAAGAAAAAGAAAATTTTAAACTGAAAGACTAAAGACTCATGTGGAAAAAAACCTCCAATTACTTTCCCCTAGCACAGAAATTTTTCAGTTCTGAGTGATCTATAAACTTGGTATTTGCCTGAGGATCCTTCTGGTCTTCTGGGGAAGGGGACTGATGCACTGATTCTCAGGTGTCTTTGCCTGAGCAGAGTCGCACCACCCCTTGCCAGGGGGCTGGGCTTAGAGTAAACTGCTTTGGGTTCTATGTGGCTTTTGTTCCCCAAAGGTGGGGCCTGGATCTCCAGCCCTGGAGCCGAAAGATCCTTGCCACCATTCTTCAGTGTACCCTCAGGGAAAGGCAGTCAATCCCTTTTGCGTAGGCCAAACTCCCCAGACTCCTGTAGTGCACACTCACACCAATCCTCCCAGGGGAGGGAGGGGTGTCTCACCACCACGCTGCTGCTCCCTGGGCCCCTGCGTTGAGCATGCACTCCCACTGCTCCTCCCAGGGGAAGGACCTGGGTTTCACAGTGGTTGTCGCTTGCTGGGCCCCTGCTCTGAAGCAGTCACCGACTATGCTGTGGTTTGCGGTTTATGGCAACATCTAGCTGAGAGGCCACTTGGGGGCTTGCTAATTATAGCCAGCTTCCCTGCTCCAATGCTTGGGAACTCTGCCACATTTAGGCTCCCCCTTTCTTTCTGTGAGACCACATTGTCCCACCTAAGATTCCACCCCACTTCACCACCTGAGCACCTTTCAGGCAGGGTCACTCCTCACAGGAGCAGACTTCTAAAAGTTCCAATTTTGCGCTCCACTGCTATACCACTTTCCAGCAGCCCGCTGACAGAGGCCCCCTCCCCCCACGATTTATCTTCTGATATATCCCCTCAGATTCACATCTCCACACCTCCAACCCTGCAAAAAGTGGTCACTTTTCTATTTGTAGAGTTGCAGCAATTCTTTTCTTACATCTCAGGTTGAATTCCCAGGTGTTCAGAATGATTTGGTAACTAATTAGCTAATTCAAGTTACCAGATGAAACTCACTGCCCTACTCTGCCATCTTCCCTCCCTCCTGGTTCTGAATTTAAGACTAAAACTACACTAAGACTTTTGCCACACCCTATCTTTATTTTAACAGAATTTTCAAGGATGTAACCGTAACAAGTTGTGTAAGGAGGCATCAACGGAGACCCTCAGTTCCCACTATCACATGCCAAAGTAATGGGTGAGGCAGATGGCCATTAGCACTTAAAAAAAAAAAAAGCAGGCAGCCAAGAAAGAGCATTTAAACCTTTCATTGACATGGACAATATAAAAGGGTCAGGAGAGAAGACATAAGAGTATTTCTCTGCAGAGAGCTATTGGGTGCCTTGAGCCACATACAAACCCTTAAGGGAGAGGAGGATCTGCTTGCCCTGATCACAAGCCTAGTGAGAGGCATTTTAAGAATACTTAGAAAATTGGGTGTTATCTGTAGTTACGGAGAAGGAAGCCAGTGACAGTCAAGTAAGACTTTTCCTGTATGCCTGACCTTTCTTTATTCCCTGTCTTCCCAAACACATGGAGAACAGAAACTACAACTAGATACTTGGAAAGGAGGTAATGAAAGAGAAAAGTCAGTCATAACCCCTAGCAGTTTCCAGATGGTATATTGGGTGGGAGGAAAAGGAGAGAAGTCTTTTTTTCTTTTTAAGATTTTATTTATTTATTTGACAGAGAGATAGAGAACACAAGTAGGCAAAGTGGCAGGCAGAGGGAGAGGGAAAAGCAGGCCCTTTGCTGAACAGGGACCCCCACATGGGGCTTGATCTCAGGACTCTGGGATGATGACCTGAGCCAAAGGCAGACGCTTAACCGACTGAGCCACCCAGGCGCCCCAAGCAGTCTTGACTTAGAATAAAAATTAAAATATTGACTATAATATTTGACAGGGAATTTTAATTTCCCAATTAAGGACAATGCTTCTAAATTAAATTTAAATTAATTATTATCTGAGAGTGATCAAAAAAGTCATGGTTTACCCTAGTTTTTATCCAGGAGCAAGGGGAAAATAAGCTTCAATTAGCAAATGTAAATGAACAGAAAGTGTCCAAATAAAAGTTGATTTGTGATTTCATTCTACAAGACATGCTTTTTCAACATACAAGTTTTGTAACTAATTTAACCTTAGTCACCG
Source organism: Ailuropoda melanoleuca (assembly GCF_002007445.2). Classification (NCBI taxonomy): domain Eukaryota; kingdom Metazoa; phylum Chordata; class Mammalia; order Carnivora; family Ursidae; genus Ailuropoda; species Ailuropoda melanoleuca. The sequence continues at coordinate 28,628,131 of NC_048232.1, read as the reverse complement.
GAAAGAACTGTGGCTAATCCACAGTGACTATTCTAGGTACCTCATAGAAGTGAAATCATATAACTTTGTGGCTGGTTTATTTTACTTAGCATAATATCCTTAAGGTTCATTCATGTTGTAGCATATGTCAGAATTTCCTTCCTTTTTAAGACTAAATAATATCCCATTGTATGTATGTAACACATTTTCTTTATCTGTTTATCTGTTTTTGGTCACTCGAGTTGCTTCCACCTTTTGCTACTGTAAATAAGGCTACAGTAAACATGGGTGTATAAATATCTTTGAGACCCTGATTTCAATTTTTCAGGGTATCTAATCAGAAAAGAAATTACTGGATCATATGGTAATTACATTTTTAATTTTTTGAGAAACTGACATACTGTTTTCCATTGTGGCTGTACAATTTTATATTCTGCATGGTTACAATTTTAAAATTACACATATCATGAAAATTGACATAAGAACACTAAATTTTTTTAACAGTGTGCTTATTTATGTTTCCAATTTTTCTAAAATAAATGTCTACTCATTTTCATAATGAGGAAAAGGAGTTATTTTAAAAGCTTACCTCTCCAACATATTTGACTGTTTTTCAAATATTTTCAACATGACATTCAATCGATTCATCAATGAATAAGCAGTTTCTATCACAAAAAAAGGGGAAAATTTAAAGGTATTACAAATGGCTAGTTACACCTCTATGCTGATATACTTCACTACTGTATGTATGAGAACTAGATGAACATAACAAGGAGACAGTAATCAAGGAACAAATGCTTATGATAAATATAGCTACCACTTTATAAATTCCTGTTATATCACTATGCTACTTCACAATTCTCTGAATCCTCAAAATAACCCAAAAAGAAGATATTGTCACCATTTTCAAATAAATAGAGTCTCAGAGGGGTTCTATAACTTTATCAAAACCGTGCATCTAGTAAGTGACAAAACTGGATTGAGGTCAGTGTGTGTGACCTCCTTATAACATTATATATAAAAGGACTCTAAGATGCTGAGAGAAAAGTTGCTGCTGCTAGGTCAATAAAGTCTATGCTAACAATTCCGTTAAGTTTTCCACCTGAATCAAATAACCCAAAAGGTTAACTAAAATGTTACTTAAAAGGAAACCAACATAGGGATGCCTGGTTGGCTCAGTTGGTTTAAGCATCTGCCTACAGCTCAGGTCATGATCCCAGAGTCCTGGGATCGAGTCCCACATCGGGCTTCTTGCTCAGTGGGGAGCCTGCTTCTACCTCTGCTTGCCACTCGCCCTGCTTGTGCTCTCTCTCTCTCTCTGGCTAATAAATAAAATCTTTAAAAAATAATTTAAAAAAAGGAAACCATATAATGAGAATCCATAGTAATCAATGAACTCTCAGGGTAATAACACAAGATTCTTCAATCCTGTAACACAAAAAGTATATGAGAGAAGACAAACTTTTTTTTGCTGCGAGATAAACCAAACATGAAGTGTAAAAAGATAATGTTAAATAACATGGAAGCCGTCCACAGTTCCTATATACCGATTGTATTTTTTTTCTATTCCACATGTCAAAATAGTGGTACAGAGAAATATAATAAATGTTTAGGTGCTGAGAAGAGAAAGGAAGAAGATAAAAATCAGCTAAGCCTTAAAGAATGGGTAGGCTTTTATTAGAAAGAAATAGGCAAAATCAAAAGTAAAGACAGGAAAAAGCAGAAATGTGCAACATATATCAAGGGAACCAAATAAGTCAAGTACACATGATCTCAAGGGTCGTGAGATCAAGCCCTGAGTCGGGCTCCCTGGGTGGCAGGGAGTCCGCTTGAGATTCTCTCTCTCCCTCTGCCCCTTCCCCTCACTCATGCTCTCTCTAAATAATAAATAAAATCTTTTAAAAAAAATAAGTTTATAAAGAAACCAAGTAAACCAGAGGCTTTGTTCTAGGAGGGTCAGTACTCCTTAAAAATTCAAAATGTATGTTAAAAGAAGTCACCTTTAGAAAAATCAAATTTAGAATTTTTTATAGGCAAGAGAGAATATTTTAAATGGATAAAATATGAGGTGCCTGAGTGGCTCAGTTAAGTGTCTGCCTTCGGTTCAGGTCATGATCTTGGGATCTTGGGATAGAGCCCTGCATCAGGGTCTCCACTCAGGCAGAAGCCTGTTTCTCCCTCTCCCTCTGCCCCTCCCCCCCCCACGCTCACACTCTTTCTCAAAAGTTAGTCTTATAAATAAATAAAATATTATACCATATCATTTTAAGATTAATTTGATAATAGCATAGGGCATGATTTAAAATTATGCCTTGGATTTAGTAAAGGATTACAAAGAACATCAACTGTTGTTTCTGTCACAATTTGAAAGTGCAGTTCACAGAAGGGAGAAAGGCCCTGCTATGGATCAATATTCATCTGTTGACATCCTAATCACCAGTATGTTGGTACTTGGAGATAGGGCCTTTGAGAGGCAATTAAATCATTAGGCACATGAGATACAAGAGACAGGAGTGAGACTACTTCCTTTCCCTATTTTCCATCATTTGAGGATAATCTGCAAACCAGGAAGAAGGTTCTCACCAGAGCTTTACAATGCTGGAACCCCGATATCAGACTTCCCAGCATTCAGAATTGTGAGAAATAAATTTCTGTTGTGTATGCCACCCAATCTGTCATATTTTGTTATAGCAGCCCAAACTGACTAACACAGGCCTCCATCTATGATGCTACTAATTTAGGAATTTCAACTCAGTATCATAGACTGTGTAGATGGAAACATTTTAGTTCTGTTACCAGGTGGAATAGTTTGAGGAATCAACCAATTGTTCTTCCTCAAGTTCTCATTATGAATAATGTGAAAACCAAAAAATAAAAGAGATCAGGAAACCCATTCTAAGATTTTTTTATTTTTAAGTAATCTCTACACCCAATGTAGGGCTCAAACTCACAACCTTGAAATCAAGAGCCACAGGCTACTGACTGAGCCAGCCAGGTGCCCCCATTTCTTATTCTTACTGAAATGTTCCAGTAAAGATCCTCTTCCTGGTTACCAAAGTGGCCTATGAAGTAATTTTGAAGTAGCTAGCAGGGGAAAGGGAGATTTAGCTGCATATTGTGGGGGAATGTGAACCTCTTTTTTCTCTTTTATAGAAGCTGCAGCATTTTATTAACCGATAAAATTATTAATAATTAATGCATATTACTTATCAATTGACAGGTTTTTTTTTTCCTCTTTGGAAGAGGTCTAAGAAATAGCTAATCTGCGTAGGATTCATGTACATAGATGGATTACAAAAATGGGATAAAAACTTATATAAAATGCTTTTATCTTGCTTTATTCTCTTAAATGTCAAGGAAAATGTTTCTAAGCAGTTTACATAAAGTTATTCTTTTTAAAAGCTATACAACATTCCATTGCTACAAATGGACCATAATTCATTTAGTCAGTCCTAAAATGCATGTTGTTTCCATGTTTTTGCTTATACAAATATACTAAGAGTGTTACTTCTTATAGAAACAAATATAGAAATTATCTATATGAGCATCTATGGGAGAATTATAAATTATGACATAACCATAAAATAGAATATTATATGTCCATTAAAACTGCTAATACATCATGCCAGTATCTCTGTTGAGACAAATTCCTAAAAATAAATGTGTTGTTAAGGTATGCACATTTCTATTTTTATAGATATTACTATAGTGAGCTCCATAAATTTGAGAACAATTTTCATTCAAACCAACGAAGTATGACAGAGTTTTTCTCCATATGGTCACCAATATTAGTTGTTATTAATGTTCACTTCAATATGTCTTATAAGTAATTTTCATTTCCATGATCACTAATCAAGTAAAACCTCATTTCATTTGTTTTTGGATATTTTTATTTCTGCTTCTGTGAAATGCCTGTTCATATGTCCATTTTTCTCCTGAATTGTTTGACTTTTTATTATTCATTTGTAGGGGCCAGTTAATACTAGTAGATAATACGTAACAAATATCTTCTAGTCTGTTATTATTTATTTACTAATATTTATAGATTGTTTCAAATGTACAGAATTTTTATACTTAGTCAAATCTATTGATTTTTTCTTTTATAGTCTCTGGGCTTTACTTCAATCTTTAAAAGTCTCAATATAAATTAATCCCCTTAGTTTTATTTTATATTTTATAATCATGAGCTTTGGCATATTTACTGAGTCACACATAAAAATATATTTACCATTTAATGAATAACTACAAAGCAAGTATCCACACAACCACCACTCAAGGTCAACAACATGGTACCTGGGATTGCCAATATCCCAGAGGCTGTTTATGTGGCCCTCCCCATTCACAACCTTTCCTTCAGCCTATTATCCCTTTTTTTTTCTCATTTTTATATCTTTTCCACCTTTGTTAACATCCTTAATCAACATAGTGTAAGTTTCCCCAGCTTTTAATTTTTTACAAAAGAAAATTCTCCCTGTATTTATGACTTGTTTCTTTCAATCAATATTACATTTGAAAAATTAATGGTGTTATGAGTAGCCATTTCAAACATTTTTATTATGGTACAACTTTCCATTGCATGAATAGGCCACAATTTGTTTATCCACTCCACTCTACAAATATTTGGAATCTTCGATTTGGAGGCTATTACAAGAAAAAAAAAAAAGCAAACAACCAAAAAGAACTTGGTATGAAAATACTTGTACATGTATCCCAGAGCATATGGACAAGAGTTTAAGGACATCACTAAAATTGCAGAGTAGGAGACCCCAGCTTCCATCCCTCTACAAAGATCAACCATTAAACAGCTGTCCATGAATGAAACAACTCAGGTAGAGCTCCAAATTCCACTTAAAAATCTTTAGCCACACACTGAAATTTAAAAAAAAAAAAACCCTTAAAAATAACTGCATAAAAATGAAAGGAAGAAAAGCTTCTTTGTGCCTGCACCATCCGATCCCCCAAGCCATCATAACTTAGTACCAAACTGGAACTCCCCAGCTAGAAAGAGTTCCCCTGGCTGGTAAAGAAAAAAAAAGAAAAGAAAGAAGAAAAAGAAAAGAAAGAAAAAAAAGAAAAGAAAAAAGAAGAAGAAAGAAAGAAGGGGGGGGTCAGCAACCAGCTCACCTAGCCTTTCCTCCACTCTGTAAAGGATCTCCTTAGGTTTCACCCCACCCAGAAACAGGTAAGGCTGACACATATAAATACAGCCAGGAACAAGGAAGCACAGGTGCTACCAATATCAGCCACAGAGCCTGAGTCACTATGGTTTCCTGTGACCTGCTCCACAGATGACCTCAGCAGCTTCCATCACTGAAGAAACCAATGGCCAGCACAGCCACTGAGAACACCCTGCAAATTTCACTGGGTTTTGTCCCATAGCTATTTTCACTGGCTGATGTCAGTTGCCTGGTCCCTTCCTAATCCCCATCACATACATGCATACACATACCACCACCACCACCACCACCACTGGAGCCCAAGAGCCACACCAGCAGCCAGCCCAAGACTCTGTGGCTGTGCAAGTGCAAAACACCAGCCTAGGTCCCCATAGCTAACACCACCATGTGCTCACTCAGGGCTAACCCCTCCAGTTGTACACCTGCATGCTTCCAGCTCAACCCATCACCAGCTTCTACTGTCATGTGCATGCCAAGAGGGAGACTAGGCAGTCACAGAAGAGCGCCGCCAGCAGCCAGATCCCTGCAGCTGTTTGCAGGCCCAGAACAGGCCCCTATCTTCTGTCACTGTCCTGCACCACTGCACACCCCTGGCCCATTACCAGCCTCCACTGCTGTGTGCCTGTAGCAAAACCCAGAAGCCACAGCAGCGCACACAGACAGCCAGGTTCCCCAAGCTGTCTGTGTGCCCATAATTGGCCTCAGCCCTTGCTGTCTTCCCTGGACCGCACCACTACATATGTGTTTACAGCTGGCCACTGCCACTACACACACACCTCCTGCTGGCCTTCAGCCAAGAGTGTGTACACCAGCTCTGGTCACACTAGTGTTTGCCCTGGTCCCTTGTAGCTGAACCTGGAAACAATGCTGACGACCTCAACAGCCTCTGAAGTCTCTGCAGACTCTATAATATTTGCCAAGGACTATGCAGTTGTTGATGCTGTGGACTACAATAGCCTGACCCAACAACTCACAATACCTCCAGACTAGTTCTGCCACATGCTCCCCATACTTGGCACTAGAGCGTAGGGTAATGGCACACTCCAGCATCCCCCCACCTGCAGTTGAAGATCTTTCCTTACTGAAGTTAGTCTATAAAGCCTAAAAGAGGCAACTGCTTCTTCAAATGTGCAGTCAACTATGCAATGATATAGGGATCACAGAGAATCAGGGAAACATGATTCCACCAAAGGAATACAATAAATCTCCAGTAATCAGCCCCAAAGAAATAAAGATACAGGACTTGACCAACAAATAATTCAATATAATTTTTCTGAAGAAGCTCAGAGACCTACAAGAGGATACAGATAAACAATTTCATGACATAGAGAAAGTAATACAAGAGAAAACGAGAAGGTAAACAAAGAGATAATATTTAAAAAATAGAAATTTTGGAGTTGAAGAACACAATGAAAACACAATGAAATAAATAAGCAACAACAAGAAAAAGTGGGACTACATCAAACTAAAAAGTTTCTGCATAGCAAATGACAAAATCAACAAAATAAAAAAGCATACTATGGAATGAGGAAAATATTTGCAAACCATATGTCTGATAAGTTAATATCCAAATATATATTTTTAAATCCAATTAAAAATGGACAGAGGACCCGAATAGACATTTTTCCAAAGAAGGCATACAAACAGCCAGTAGGTACATGAAAATGTGCTCATCTACACTAACCATCAGGGAAATGTAAATCAAAACAACAATAAGAAATCATCTCACACCTGTTAGAACGGCTATTATCTAAAAGACAAGAGATAACAGCTGTTGATGAGATGTGGAGAAAAAGAAACCCTGGTGCACTGTTGCTGGGAATGTGAAGCGGCACTGCCATTGTGGAAAATAGTATGGAGGTTCCCCCCAAAATTTAAAATAGAACTACTGTATGATCCAGCAATCCCATTTCTGTGTATATATACAAAGAAATTGAAGTCACTGTCTCAAGGAAATAGCTGCTCTCCCACATCCACTGCAGCATTATTTATAATACAATAGGCAAGACATGGAAACAATCTAAAAAATGAATAAAGAAAATGTGATTGATACACACACACACACACATATATAAATGTATACATATACGTATGCACATATACATACAATGGAGTATTATCCAGCCATAAAAAAGGAAATCCTACCACTTGTGACAACACAGATGGACACTGAGGACATTGTACTAAGTGAAATAAGTCAGAAAGAGAAAAACAAATACTATATGGTCTCACACGTGGAATCTAAAAATATTGAAAAAGAAACAGAGTAGAATGGTGGTTTCCCGGAGCTGTGGCATGGGGGAAATGGGGAGATGTTGGTCAAAGGGTATACATTTTCAATTATAATATGAATAAGTTCGGAAGTCAAATGTACAACATGGTGACTATGGTTAGTACTGTATTGTATACTTGAAAGCTGCTATAAGAGTAGAACTTTAACGTTCTCACCATAACAACACCAACAACAAAATGGTGATTACATGAGACACAAGATGAATAAACTACCCTTATTGTAGTAGGCATTTTGCAACATATACATATCAAATAATTTTGACCACCTTAAGCTTATATATGTCAATTATATATCAACAAAGCTGTGAAAAAAGAGTTTAAGGGTATGCACATCCATAACTTAGATAAAGAAAAGCTATTTTTCAAAGTAATTGTGCCAGGCACCTTGGTGGCTCAGTCAATTAAGCATCTGCCTTCAGCTCGGGTCATGATCCCAGGATCCTGGGATTGAGTCCCACATGGGGCTCCCCACTCAGCCAGAGACACTTCTCCCTCTGCCCATCCTCAACTTGTGTACGTGCGTGCACTCTCTCTCTCTCTCGCAAAAATAATTTTTAAAAAACAAAGTGTGCCAATGTACACCTCACTCGGTGTACATATGAGGAGTTCCTGTTGGTATATACACTTGTTAATACTTATTGTCACACTTTTTAATTTCTGACAATCTGAGAGGTATGAAAGAGTTTCCCATTGCGGTGAATTTGCAATTCCTTGATTATTCAGTCTTACTGGCTATTTGGATTCCTTCTTTGGTTAAATATCTTTTTTTTTTTTTGCCTGCTTTTATTGAGATAATTGTCTTTTTTTCTGGATTTAAAATAGTTCTTTATGTCTTTTGTATACTAATCATTTGACAGTTTTAGGTATTCAAAAATCTTTTTCCACTCTGATTTATTCCTGATTTCCTGATAGTATGTATTGACAAACAGAAAATTTTAATTTTAACATAGTTAACTTTATCAAACTTATCCCTTATGACTGGTACTTTTATGTCTGGTTTTAAAAATCATTTTCTTACCACAGTAATGAGGATATTCTCTTAAATCATCCAAGAAAACATTTTTACTTTTGCCTTTCATATGTAGGTGTTTAATGACATGGAGTGAATTTTTGAATATGTTATGTTTTCTCAAATTTTATTTTCACTAGTATCCAAAAAGATGAGCTTCCTACAAATAAATTTAATGAAACCTTACAAGAACTTTTTTCCTAAAAACTACAAAACATTGCAAAAACAAATTAATAAAGACTTAAAAATGGGGATATAACTATTTGCATGTAATGAAAACATCAGTTGAAGAAACTGTTTGATTTTGAGTTTTTCCCATAAAATATCAATTATCACAGTATCACTTATTGAAAATTCCATGTTTTCTCAACTTACCTATAATGCCACCTCTGTCATATATCATGTACCTAAATGCACAGATCTGATTTGGGGCTTCAATAATATTCAGCTGGCCTCTTTGTCTATCTTTACCCTGTCTTGACTATTATAGCTTTATAATAAGCCTTCCATCTTGGAAAAAAAAAATTTCAAATTTTATTTTCATTAGAATCCAAAAAGATGAGCTTCCTACAGATAAATTTAATGAAACTTTACAAGAACTTTTTCAAAAACCACAAAACACTGCAAAAACAAATTAATAAAAACTTAAAAATGGTGATATAAACTATTTTCATGTAATGAAAACATCAGGTTAAGAAAATGTTTGATTCTGAGTTTATTTTTGTATATAGTATAACAAAGTAGTCCAGTTTCATTCTTCTGCATGTGGCTGTCCAGTTTTCCCAACACATTTGTTGAGAAGACTATTTTTTTTCCATTGGATATTATTTCCTGTTTTGTTGAAGATTAATTGACCACATAATTGTGGGTTCATTTCTGGGTTTTCTATCCTGTTCCATTGATCTATACGTCTATTCTTGTGCCAGCACCATACTGTTTGGATCACTACAGCTTTGTAATGTAAATTGAAGTCAGGAATTGTGATGTCTCCAGCTTTGCTTTTCTCTTTCAAGGTTGCTTTGGCTATTTGGGATCTTTTGCAGTTCCATACAAATTTTAGGATTGTTTGTTCTAGCTCTGTGAAAAATGCTGTCTGTATTTTGATAGGAATTGCATTAAATCTGTAGATTGCTTTGGGTAATATAGACATTTTAACGGTATTTGTTCTTCCAATTCTAAATGTTAGAGAGGAAGCCATTAAAATCCTAGAGGAGAACAGAGGGAGTAACCTCTATGACATCAGCTGTAGCAACTTCTTACTAGACATGTCTCCTGAGCGAAAGGAAACAAAAGCAAAAATAAACTACTGGGGCTCCATCAAAATTAAAAGCTTCTGCACAGTGAAGGAAACAATCAACAAAACTAAAAGGTAACCTTTGGAATTGGAGAGGATGTTTGCAAATGGCTTCTTAGATGAAGGGTTAGTTTCCAAAATATATAAAGAACTTACAAGACTCAACACCCAAAAAGACAAATAATCCAGTTAACAAATGGGTAAAACACACGAATAGGTGTTTTTCCAAAGACACATAAAAACATGCTCAACACCACTCATCATCAGGGAAATGCAAACCAAAACTACAATGAGATATCATCCCACACCTGTTAGAATGGCTAAAATTAACAACACAGCAAACAACAGGTGGTGGCAAGGATACGGACAAAGAGGAACCCTCTTGCACTGTTGGTGGGAATGCAAACTGGTGCAGCCACTCTGGAAAACAGTATGGAGGTTCTTCAAAAAGTTAAAAATACAACTACCTTATGATCCAGCAATTGCACCACTGGTATTTACCCAAAGAATACAAAAATACTAATGCAAAGGGATACATACACCTTGATTATCAACCAATAGCCAAATTATGGAAAGAGCCCAAATGCTCATTGACTGATGAATGGATAAGAATATGTAGTAAATAGATGAGATAGATAGATAGATAGAGACAGATGACAGATGATGATAGATAGATGATAGAGTATAGATGATAAATAGATGATAGATGATGATAGATAAAAATAGAGAAATATATACAAAAGACTATTTCTCAGCCATGAAAAAAAATGAAATCTTGCCATTTACAATGACACGGATGGAGCTAGAGACTATTATGCTAAGCAAAGTAAGTCTATCAGAGAAATATGATTTCAACAAACAAAACAAACAATCATGGGGGAAAAAAGAGAGAAAACCAAGAAACAAACTCTTAACTATACAGAACAAACTGTTACCAGAGGGGAGGTGGATGTGGGGATGGGTTCAATTAACTCAAAATGGATCACAGATTTAAATATAAAATCCAAAAATATAAAACTTCTAGAAGATAATATAAGAGAAAATCTAGATACATTAGGTTTGAAGATGACTTTTAGATACAACAAAAGCACAATCCATGAAAGAAAAAACTAGTAATTTCAATTTCATTAAAATTTAAAACTTCCATCTACAAACGGTACCATTAAAAGAATGAAAAGAGAATCCAGAGACTGAAAGAAACTCTGCAATTATCCAACAAAGGGCATATGTCCACAATACACAAAGAACACTTAAAACTCAACAATAAGAAAGCAAATAACCCAATTAAAAATGGGTAAAATATCTGAACAAATACGTCACCAAAGATGGCAAAAAAATATGAAAAGAATCTCAACATCAGATATTACAAATTAAAACAATGAGATACCACTAAATAACTTTAAGAATGGCTAAAATCCAAAATTCTGACAACACCAAATGTTGACAAAGATATAGAGCAACAGGAATTCTCATTCTCATTGTTGGTAGGAATACGAAATGATGAAGCCCATTTGCAAAACAGTTTGGCAGTTTCTTACAAAACTAAACATACATTTACTATACGATCCAGCAATTGCCCACCTTGATATTTACCCAAATCAGTTGAAAAACATGTCCACACGAAAAACCTAAGTTTGCAGTAGCTATTCTGTAATTGCAAAAAATTAGAAGCAACCAAGATGTCTTTCAATAGATAAACTGATTAAACAAACTATAATACATGCACACAATGGATTATTTAGTAATAAAAAGAAATTACTTATAAAACCACAAAAATCATTAAGCAGAAACCTTAAATGCATATTGCTAAGTAAAAGAAAGACTGTATGAATCCAAATACATAACATTCTTGGAAGGGCAATACTATAGAGATATCAAAAAGATCAATGATTGCCAAGGACTCAGGTGGATGGAGGGGCAAATGAATAGGTTGAACATGGATTCAAAACAGTGAAACTCTTCTGTATGATACTATCAAGGTGGATACATGACATTATACATTTGTCAAAACCTATAGAACTCTATAGCACAAAGACTGAACCCTATGTAAACTACAGAGTTTAGGTAATAATATATCAATATTGGTTCATCAATTTTAACATAGGTAGCACATTAATGCAAAATGTTAATAAAACTTTGTGCAGAAAGTAGGAGGCAGAGAGTGGATATATAGGAACTCTGTACTTTCTGCTCAATTTTTCTATAAATCTAAAACTGCTCTAAAAAAATTAATTCCATAGGTGCCTCAGTTGGCTAAACATCTGCCTTGAGCTCAGGTCATGATCCCAGAGTCTCGGGATCAAGTCCTGCATCCAGCTCCTTGTTTAGTGGGGAGCCTGCATCTCCCTCTGCCTGCCGCTCCCCCTGCTCATGCATGCTCTCTCTCTCTCTCTCTCTCTGATAGATGATAGATAGATACATAGATGATAGATTTGATAGATAGATGATATATAGATGATAGATAGAAGAATAAATCTTTTTTTAAAAAAGTTAATTCTATTAATTATGAAATGAAGCAACATCAAAATTAAATAGTGGTATAAAAACAGAGTGGAATACAAAGGTAGCTTTTGTCTTGTTGATTAGGCTATGGTATCAAACAGAATTTAGAGAAAAGGAAGAGAATAAAGTTAGTCTGGTAAGATGAAAAGGGGTACTTTTAACAGAAAAAAAAAAAGTGTATACAAGTAAAACTGAACAATACTGAGACAGCAGATCTATACCAAAGGAGCCCAGGGACTGAGGCAGCTGCCATGGAAAAAGTTAGCTTGTGAATACAGAGAACAGATTGGTGGCTCCTAGACATAGGGGGTGGAAGCAGAGTGGGCAAAATGGGTGAAGAAGGTCAAAAGATACAAACTCCCAGTTATAAAATAAATAAGTCATGGAATGGAATGTACAGAATGGCATCTAGAGTTAATAATGCTATATTGCAGGGGCGCCTGGGTGGCTCAGTCGTTAAGTGTCTGCCTTCGGCTCAGGGTGTGATCCTGGCGTTATGGGATCGAGCCCCACATCAGGCTCCTCCGCTGGGAGCCTGCTTCTTCTTCACCCACTCTCCCTGCTTGTGTTACCTCTCTCGCTGGCTGTCTCTCTCTCTCAAATGAATAAATAAAATCTTTAAAAAAATAATAATAATGCTATATTGCATATTTGAAAGTTGCTAAGAGAGTAGATCTTAAAATTTCTCATCCCAAGAAAAAAAATTCTTGTAGGGTGTGGTGATAAATGTCAACTAGACTTATTATGATGATCATTTTGCAATATATGCAAATATCATACACTTGAACGTAATGTATGTCAATTATACCTCAATTAAATGAATGAATGAAGAGACAGAAAGCAACAGACAGAAAAAAGAAAAAGAATATTTTTAAATCATCACTAATATTTCTACTATTATATTTTATTCTTTTGGTTTGGTTGGAAGATACGTTCTATCAGCCCATATGTGGGCATAAAGACTTCTGGTTTTGTCCATGATAGAGCATCAGAGACTAGAATTATCCTTTCACCTTAAACCAATTAAAATCTGGATGAAAATATGTGAAAAAGCAACATTCAGAAATTGGAAAACAAAAAGTGGAAGGCAGTAATCTCTAACAGAAGGAAAACAAAGGAACAAAGCCCTTTGATAACCCCATCTTACTTCCTGAAGTTTCCAGGACACAGCATAAGAAAGGGGGACCCAAACAGAGTCTATTGCTCTCCTGTAGTTCAGAGACAAGGTTTAGAGCTTTGGAAGCCCCAAGCAGCTAGAATTCACAGGGCATAGTATTAGAGAGAAGACAGCTGCACAGATAGAGAGCGAGCTCCATAGATGTACAGAGGGTTTCCCCTTGAGGTAGAAAGAAGCTTTCACTATCCACTCCAAAGCTCTAGATACTTTTCTATCCATCTAGTCATTCAGGACTCTCTTGGATCAAAGGTGTCTACAGAACTTGGGAGTGCTGTGGCATCAAGCTGCCCTTGGCTTAAATATGGCAACATTAGTTGAAAACCTGAAGTTGAAAGAGGGCAAGATTCCCATCAACCTTTTCCAACCAAATCTTATTTTCCACATCTAAATTGTATTCTATAGCATACATTACATGATTGCTTCAAAATTCTTTCCAGTACTAAGACATAAGCAAAGCAATTTCTCCCTTCTGTTGATAAGTATTCAGAAGATTAACATATTAGTTCTTAGAGCCCTTTATATTCATGAACTGACAGGTACTCAGCTGTTGTCAAGGAATTAGTGCATACAAGATGATCTATAATTCATAGAAACAAAATCTGCAAATGACCTCTTAAATTTATCACTGTTCATCTCAAAGGCCTAGCACTCCTGAAACATTTCAGTAGCATACTCCAATCAAAACTAAAAATCCTTCAATCCAAGTGATAGCAAGGTATTCCTCAAAAATGAGTCTATTTTTTGTAGCATGTAGCCTTAACTAGGAATTTCAATACTTGCTTGATAGCCAGTTCAACTATATAGCTCCAAACTTCAGGGAATCTATGTTATTACCATAATAATAACTTGAAATTATAGAAATTAATGCATTCAACAGGTTATTAACACAATAATGCTTAAGCAAGTGGAAACTTACGTGGATCAGTGGCAGAAACATCTTCAAATTCTTCAGTTGAGTGGGTTTTTATGAATTCTGAAATAATAGTAAGTTCATCATATATTTCAAATATTAATTATATGTATTGAGTTTAAATTTCATAGTTGTTTTTTAAATAACTCAGTAAAGAGAAAGAAAACTCTAAGAAAAACAATAGAACTGCCAACACTAGAGATTCTCCCAGACAACAAATGGTAAATTAATATCTGAATGAATGTATATAACAACTAAGTGATATGAACTCATCGTTTTCTCAACAACACTTGTTTTTCCTCTTCTATTCTCTTAGTTAATGTTACCAAGATTTAATCTCCCTTCCTTTCATATCCAATCACCAAGTTTTGCCCATTTTACCAGTAAATTTCCTCAAATCTGCCCCTTTTCTTATTTATGTTCTAATATAAATATGCACTTATCATACACCTAAAACAGAGCAATAACTTCCCTTTCCTATTCCTAGTCCCCAAATGTAGCTTCTACAAATGCCCTGAATAATCTGTCTACAATTGAATACAACAATGCCACTTCCCTACAAAAAGTCTTCAGTGATTTCTTATTATATATGAAAAAAAATTCCTTAGCACACCATCCAATCCCTCTGATTGGCTCTCTCTTACCTTATCCCTACTTGTTGCTTCACATTCTAATACCATTCTACTTGTAATTCCCTCTTCATGCTGTTTGTTCATGTTACATCCTCTTTGTAAAACACCAGATATCTCTCTTCTTCATTTGACTAAATCCTACTCATCCTTTAAGGTTGCATAAAATCTTCCCAACTTACTTGGGTTGAACAAATTGGCTATCTGTGGACTCACTACAAATTACACATAACTTTTATCATGTATTACACTATACATTAAAGTGATGCATGATGTGCTTGTGTCCTTACTAAGTTACGTATTTTATGGTGGCTAACAACCAAGGTTCATTTGTTTTGTACAACTCCCAGAATCTGAAACATAAGAACTTTTATTGAAAATATAATACTCACTACTAAATACCTCTTTAAATTTGCTATTGTATAATTTTATGGCTATAAAATTTTTTTTAAAAGATTTTATTTATTTATTCGACAGAGATAGAGACAGCCAGCGAGAGAGGGAACACAGCAGGGGGAGTGGGAGAGGAAGAAGCAGGCTCATAGCAGAGGAGCCTGACGTGGGGCTCGATCCCATAACGCCGGGATCACGCCCTGAGCCGAAGGCAGACGCTTAACCGCTGTGCCACCCAGGCGCCCCTTATGGCTATAAATTTTTAAATGTAAGTCTCAAAATGTTAATGTAATGTAGAAAACCCTATAAATGCTTAACATGTATAAAATATTATCACCTTCGATTTTCTGCTGTACAACTTCATAACTATGTACTGCTCCTGGTGAACTCTCACTATCCCTGTTAAAATTTTAATAAGTACAACATTTATTTATTATCAAAGAATAAGAGTTTAAATTACATTTAAGAAATAGAATATATGTTCTAGATATATGTAGTCTGTAAAATAAAATTTAACATAATCTTTACCCTTTATTCAGACACTAAGGTAAATTAGAATAATTGCAAGCAAATAAGTATGAAAGTCACACTATGTAATTCTATGAATGCTATATATTCCATGAATATAATTAGGTATACCGACAATATTAACAACAGAATTAACAAAAGTAAATTGAGTAGAAGCATGAGATTTCTTTTAATAGTGTAAATGTTAAGAGCACAAGTTCTAGACCCAAACTGCATGGCTCAAAACTTGTTTTACTTGCTTACTAATTTATGACTTTGGGTAAGTTTCTTAGCCCCTCTGACTTACAGTTTCTTCATCTATTAAAATTGGGTTTAGAGTACATGTCTCACAGAGTAGTGTAAGGATCCAATACATGTAAAGTTTACAAGGAAAATACCTGTACACATCAGACACTTAAATTTCAGGTATACTATTAATACATTGTCTGAAACAAATTTTGTGCCTCACAATAGATAGCTCAAGTGAATCTGAGCCTCTGAACTAAGGATCTAGTTATGCAGCACCTACTGGAGCCAACTCCAGTGCCACTCCTTTCGTTTCTTTAAATCTAGTCATTGACAGAGATATAAAGCAATTGCATAATAAATAGTAGTCCCTCCCAATTATTCTCTATTTTAACACTATAAAATAAAGGGGTTTTGTATATGTCTAATGCAAAAAAAATGGCTATATATAAACTTTTACTTGGATAAGTTACTATACCAGGTATAGTTGGCAATAACAGAATAATAGAGGAACAAAAGTGTTGATGTAATTCAGATACTCATAAAGTTACACATATTTATTTACTGTTTATATGCGATAGGAAATATGTAGATGTGTGTGACTAGTTCCGAACTTGAGGAAATAGTCTTTCCAGGGAAACTTACACAGAAATCATTAATTCATAATACAAAATTACTAGGTACAGGCATACATTATCTTATTGTGTTTCACTTTACTGCACTTCAAAGACTACATTTTTTTACAAATCAGTTTGTGGCAACCCTGCATACAAAAAGTCTATCAATGCCATTTTTCTAACAGCATCTGTTCACCTTGTGTCTGTGTGTCATATTTTGGTACTTCTCACTATATTTTAAGCTTTTTCATTATTATTATATTTCTTATGGCTATCTGTGATCACTGATCTTTGATGTTACTATTGTAATTATTTGGGGGTACCATAAACCACATTATTCACTTAAGCCAAAGCATAGTTCAGAGAGAACTCTTCAATTCTGTGAATGCTGAGAGAGGTGAGGAAGCTGCAGAAGAAAAGTCTGGAGTTAATAGAGGTTAGTTCATGAGGTTTAAGGAAAAGAAGCCGTCTCCATAACATAAAAGCACAGGGTGAAACAACATGTGGTAATGCAGAAGCTGTGCAACTTATCCAGATCTAGCTAAGATAACCAATGAGCGTGCCTACACCAAATGACAGATTTTCAATGTAGACAAAACAATCTTTTATTGGAAGAAGATGGTGCCTAGCACTTTCATAGCTAGAGAGAACTCAATGCCTAGCTTCAAAGCTTCAAACAACAGGCTGATTCTCTTGTTAGGGACAAATGCGGATGGTGACTTTAAGCTAAGCCAATGGTCATTTACCATTTTGAAAATCCTAGGGCCTCTAAGAGGTTGGAAGATGATGGCAGAGTAGGAGAACCTTAGGTTCACCTGGTCCCATGAATACAACTAGATAACAATCAAATCATCCTAAATACCCCAGAAATCAACCAGAAGACTGGCAGAACAAACTCCATAGCTAAATGTAGGGAAGAGGCAGGAAATAAGGAGAGAAACAGATTGTGGCCCTGTGATGGGTAGGGAGCTGCCGTCATAGAGAAGGGCAAGAGACAGACTAGAGTCCATATGGGGAAGATGAATCCCAATAGTAATTGCCTTGAAAAGCAAGGGGGGCTGAATTTTGTGAGTTCTTGCAACCAGCAGGGCTTGAAACCTGGAATTTTAAAGATCAACTGGCTTGGCTGGGGGAGACCCTGGAGGGCACTGGGGTTACTCTTAGAGAAAAGGCAGGGTAAACAGCCTGTGAACATACAGCATGGAAACAGTGATCTGAAGACTGCCTGGGGCACACAGTGGGGAGGTTATTTGCTCATCTCCCACCATGTCCCAGACAGGCAGTGTTCACAGAAAGAAACCTCTGGGAACAAAAGAATTGGCAGGAACCATGTACAAAACCTTCTGGATACTGGGAAAACAGTTCTAAGAGGCAAGTTTATAGCAATAAAGTCCTACCTCAACAACAACAACAAAATCTCAAATAAACAGCCTAACCTTACATCTACAGGAGCTAGAAAAAGAACAACAAAACCCAAAACCAGCAGAAGGAAGGAAATAATAAAAATCAGAGCAGAAATAAATAATACCAAAACTTGGGTCTGTCTCTGAGGATCCAGACCTGATGATGAAGCTGGCTCCATCTCAGGACTGTGACTGGGATCTCTAAGATTTTGACCCTATATCTTCAAGTTCCCACCTTGATCCAGACATCATCAACCCTGAACCTCTGGTATGTATGTATGTATGTATTTGAGAGAGACAGAGCAGGAGCAGGGGGAGGAACTGACGGAGAGGGAGAGGGGATTTGACTCCCCATCTGCGGGGGGGGGGGGGGGGGTTACCCCTGACCCCTCCATTTATACCANGAAATTATGACCTAAGCCAAGGTCAGATGCTTAACCAACTGAGCCTATCAGGCCCCCCTGTTCCCCTGGTTCTTGACCCAGTGTGCACCTCCGCCCCACCCAAGCCCCAGACCTGGACCCCCCACCCCGCCCCCAATTCAGGCTCACTGCTACACCCAAGGTTCTGGCCACTAGTCCCATGGTGCTCGCTACATCTGCCAGCCCTCTCCGACCCTTCTCCTGCCCCGATTATGCTCAAGCCTTCTGCCGCTGCTCTGGACTGAGCCAGCACTGCAGCACCCACTGCGGCAAGAGGCCATACCGCTGCCCGACTTGCAAGGAGTCGTTCAGCCATGGCGCCTTGCTGGCACAGCACCGAGGCATCCACAATGGCGGGAGGCCCAACCCCAGCGCCACCTGCAGCAAAGCCTTCAGCTGGCACTCCACACTGCTGAAGAACGGTGACGGCCACAGCCACAAGAAGCCGCAGCACTGCCCGGTGTGTGTCAAAGCTTTCAGCACGGCTTTCTGCTAGCACAGCATCTGCGCATGCACAGCAACCCTCAGCCGTGCGCCAAGGGCTCAGGCAGGGCTCAGCACTGTTGAAGTACCTGCGAGTGCACACCGGCGAGCAGCTGTTCCCATGGCTGCAGTGCTGCAAGGCCTTCAGCCAGAGCTCAGCACTGCGGCAACACCAGTGCCTGAGCGCGCGCGCGCGCGCGCGCGCGCGCGCCACACACACACACACACACACACACACACACGGCAGAGCGCCCCTACTGGTCTCCCCACTGCCGCAAGGCCTTTGGCCAGAGCTCCAACTTGCTGTACCACCTGCTAATCCACACCAGCTAACGGTCCTATTCCTGCCCCTACTAGCTTCTCCCTGCTGCAGCACCTGCATATGCATTCTGGAGTGTGCCCCCTACCGCTGTCAGCTCTGTGGCAAGGCTTTCTGACAAGCCTCCAGCCTCACCAAGCGCAAGTGAAAAAAAAAAAGAGAGAGAGAACTACAGGCCAATATCTTTGATGAACACACTTGCAAAAATCCTCAACAAAATACTAGCAAACCAAATCCAACAATACATTTAAAAAAATCATTCACTACAATCAAGTGGGATTTTTTCCTGGGCTGCACGGGTGGTTTAATATTTGCAAATCAATCAACATGATACATGATATCAGTAAGAGAAAGGATAAAGAAACCATATGATCCTTTCAATAGATGTGGAAAAAGCATTTGACAAAGTACAACATCCATTCATGACAAAAGCCCTCAACAGAGTAGGTTTAGAGGGAACATACCTCAACATAATAAAGGTCATATATGAAAAACCCACAGCAAATATCATACTCAATGGGGAAAAACTGAGAGTTTCCCCTCTAAGGTCAGGAACAAGACAGGGATGTCTACTCTCACCAGTTTTATTCAACATAGTACTAGAAGACCTAGCCACAGCAATCAGACAACCAAAAGAAATACCAGGTATCAAAACTGGTAAGGAAGAAGTAAAACTTTCACTATTGTAGACGAAATCACACTCTAAATAGAAAATCCTAAAGATTCCACTAAAAAAAACTGCTAAAACTGATAAATGAATTCAGTAAACTCACAGGATACAAAATCGCTATGCAGAAATTTGTTGCACTTCTATACCCTAATAATGAAGCAGCAGAAAAAGAACTTACTAAAACAATCCCATTTACAATTGCACCAAAAATAAAAAGATACCTAAAAATAAACCTAACTAAAGAAGTGAAAGACCTATACTCTGAAAACTGTGAAACACTAATGAAAGAAATTAAAGACAAGATATGGAAAGACGTTCCACGCCCATAGACTGGAACAACAAATATTGCTAAAATGTCTATACTACCCAAAGCAATCTGTAGATTTAATGCAATCCCTAAAAAATACTAATAGCATTTTTCACAGAGCCAGGACAAAAAAAATCCTAAAATTATACTGAATGATCCTGAAATGATCCTGAATTTCCAAAGCAATTTTGAAAAAGTAAAGCAAAGGTGGAGGAATCACAATTCACACTTCAAGTTATATTACAAGCTACAGTAATCAAAAAGTAGATGCTGGCACAAAAATAGACATATAGATCAACAGAAAAGAATGGAAAACCCAGAAATGAACCCACAGTTATATGATCAATTAATCTTCGGCAAAGCAAGGAAGAATATCCAACAGGAAAAAGTCAGTCTCTTCAACACATGGTGTTGGGGAAACTGGACAGCAACATGCAAAAGACTGAAAAGGGACCACTTTTGTAAAGCATACACAAAATAAATTCAAAATGGATTAAATATCTATACATGAGACCTGAAACCATAAAAATCCTAGAAGAGAATATAGGCAGTAATGTCTCTGACATTGGCCATAGCAACTTCTTATTAGATATGTCTCCTGAAGCAAGGGAAACAAAAACAAAAATAAACTGTTGGGACTTCATCAAAATAAAAAGCTTCTGCACAGCAAAGGAAACAATCAACAAAACTGAAAGGCAAGAGATGGAATGGGAGGAGATATTTGCAAATGACATATCTGATAAAGGGTTAGTATCCAAAATATATATAAAGAACTGATACAAACCAACACCCCAAAAAACCCAAATAATCCAATTTACTAAGGGACAGAAGACATGAACAGACATTTTTCCAAAGAACGAATCCAGATGGCCACAGACACATAAAAACAAACTCAGCGTCACTCAGCATCAGGGAAATACAAATCAAAACTACACTGAGCTATCACATCACACCTGTTAGAGTGACTAAACTCAACAATACAAGGAATAACAGCTGTTGGTGAGGATGTGGAGAAAAAGGAACACTCTTGCACTGTAGGTGGAAATGCAAGCTGGTGCATCCACGGTAGAAGACAGCATGGAGGTTCCTCAAAAAGTTAAAAATAGAACTATCCTGTGATAGTTCTACTGGATATTTACCACAAAAATATCAAAAAAATTCAAAAGGATACATACACACCAATGTTTATAGAGCATTATTTACAATAACCAAATTATGGAAGCAGCATAAGTGTCCATCAGCTGATGAATGGATAAAGAGCAAGTGGTATATATACACAATAGAATATGATTCAGCCATCAAAAAAAGGAGATCTTGCCATTTGCAATGACACGGATGGAGCTAGAGAGTGTAATGCTAAGTGAAATAAGTCACTTAGCAGAAAAACAAATACCATATGATTTTACTTATATGTGGATTAAAGAAACAAAACAAACTGGCAAAAGTGGGAAAAAAAGAGAGAAGGAGACAAATTAAGAAACAGATTCTTAATTATACAGAACAAACTGATGGTTACTAGAGAGGAGGAGAATGGGAGGTTGGGTGAAAGAGGTGATGGGGATTAAGGTGTGCCTTGTGATGAGCACTGGGTGATGTATCAACAATTCTGTTGTATTACTATATAATCACTAAATAAAAAATAAAATAACAAAAGCTGAATAAGTCAGAGATCTAACATACAACGTGGTGTTTACAGCTAACAATACTATTGTATATTTGAAATTTGCTAAGAGAGTAGATCTGAAGTGTTCTCACCAAAAAAAAAAAAAAAATAAGTAACTATGTGAGGTGGAATAAAATTTATGAAAGGTATTCTGTGATGATAATTTATTTATCTATTTAATCTTAAGGCAGCTAAACCTCAAATGTCAAAAGTGAGTGTCAACAGTTAACAAGAGTATCATTGCAATCATTATTTGAATCTTCCATCTGTCAAAAAAAAAAAAAGCTTTTCTCAACTAAAAAACAGGGAATTATGCTTTGGAACATATCCCTGTCTCTTTGAAATTTTTAAAAACGTTGTTCATAAACAATTAATTATTTAATTATATCCTAGTTTCTTACTTATTATAGAAACTACGTAATCAAACTGAGAGAAGATAAAACCCTGATATTCAAAGCCAGCCATGTCCAATAGAACTTTCTAACAATAACCATATTGGTTACTAGGCATTTGAAATGTGGCTCGTGTGACAGCAGAATTGATTTTTTAATTAAATTGAACTCAATTTTAATTTTAGTAGCCACATGTGACTAGTGACTACTGATTGGACAGTACCATTTCAAACTATTAAGAATTTCAAATAGGAGCAAGCTGACTAGACTATTTGATTTGATTTAGAAACTCTATGTACAGTGTATTATCTGAACCATTATCTTACATGCATTACTAATTATATACCCACTCATTGTTTGAATTCTACTAAGTCATATTTTACTTACTTGGCTTTAGACAATGTGGCTTCCGTGTATCTAGACTGTTTAAGGCGATTTTTCAGTTCTTCTAGTTTTTGCACCTGCTTTACTACTTGTGCAATGCTTAAAGTGACTGTTCTGTCAGGTGCTGGAAAATCTGCCTCTAAAAACGTTTGATCTTTACTTATCTAAAATGATAAAATTACCCAGTTACTTAGGTAATACCCATTTTGCTCTTATACCTCAAAGAAATTTCATCATTTTATTTACCATATTTAAATAATTTTTATAATACTCTTATCTATAGCTATAATCAAATACTGATATTTTATAAATATAATTTTACAAGTAATTACCTATCAAAAGAATTATAGCTAAGTGTTGACTTTCACATGTCAAAACTCAAATCAAATCTTCTGTTTATTATCTTAATATATAAGCATTTTAAGCAAGTTCAATAACAATCGAAACAGGATCAGTTAAGGGCAACTCAAAACATTTACAAGAGAATTCTAAGGTAATTGTTTCCCCAAAATCCTTTCTAAGAATAGTCTTACCTATGATAAATATGGAAAGACAATAATTTGCTCTCAAAAGCAATACCTTCTACTACTAACTCCCAGAAATTAATATATAAAATTCTATGAAACTGACATTCCTTGGTCTGTCTGAGAAAACCTGAGACCCATTTGGGTGTCTCAAGACTTTTAAAACAGGCCAAGCTACAGAATAATGAGAAATCAGGAGAATAAGTAATATCCACAGAATAATATGATAGACCATAACTGATATTCTAGGTATTAAGTCTGTTTAAAGAACACTGAGCAAGATGAGTGCCTCCCTACTTACAAAAAAAAAAAAAAAAACTAAACAAAAACAGCCAATATGTACAGACATGAACAAGCAGAGTAGCAATTGAGGTAAAAAAAAATTTTTTTTGACAAAATAAGAGAGATTCACCCACATATATTATACACTTCCAACCCTAATGATGGGAGGGAAAGCTTAAAAAAAAAAAAGAAGAAGTAGTAGTAGTCAAGGCATAGACCTAAAACCGAGCAATGAGAAATTCTAGCAATGGGATTTAAAAGAGACTTCATTTTAGTAATGCCTACTTGAAATGGAATTAGGATATAATAGCAGGAAGTATATACTGGGCAATGAACTAGAAGTCTGATTTTGAGGGATGCAGAACAGGTGGAAGGGAAATAGGAAATGTATGGAAACTCTATGGACAAAGGCATGATCCCAAAAGAGAGGACATACTTTGGTATATCAGATATATTGCCAAATCATAAATGCAGTCTAAAAGTGAGGTAGCCAGTTATCAATTTATTGCCTCTCATTTAAAAACCCATTCTTCATTGTCCTGCTTATAACAGTGGAACATTTCTCTCTTGACAGGTATCATGTTAACCTTTATCGATAGAGGGTCCTAGATACTACAGAAAGAAGCAGTTTTCTTCCTAAGTCTGTCATCTCTCTCTGCTTAATCCTAGGACATTGCATAGTATACCTAGTACAGCTCACCCCAAAAAGTTTCAACAGCACCACCCCATAGGTGTCTTCCTTGCAAGGTCCCTGGCATGACTCATTCCCTTGGGCAGCTTCGTCCAGAACTTCTTAGCAAAATCTACCAGGGCAGAACCTCCCTCTGGGAAGCTTTCCAGCATACCACCCTTGTAGACAGCAAGAGGTACAGCACCTCCCTGGAAGATGCTTTTCCCAGACCACAGAGGATGATTTCCCAATATACCACCATCAAGGGCAGCTTCCCAGTAAATCCCAGTTCCCACCAGCATGGCACCCCAGCAAACTTTCTCTGCCACTCAGCGATGACAGCTACTCCTTCTTCGCAAGGTGTGGACCTTAGCCCTGCTTTAGGGAGAGGGTAAGGATAAGGGTATTAAGATTTGTTCCTTCCTTAAGTGCTATGCTTCCATCCGATCAGTAGAGGCTGTTCTTTATACCTTCTATCCCTGTATTCTTCAGAGTTGTCTTTATCACTTTATAGGTATTCTCCTGTTATAATAATTTTTATGTTAAACTTTCCCTATTCAGATTACTGTGTAGTTTTTATCTTTTGATCAGTCCTTATCTGATACATTGTATTTCCCATGAGGAATTCAATTTAAACATAAATCTTTTCTGGGAGAAAAGATGAATAGATAATGAGATTATAGGCTATAAGATTTCATCAAAAAGACATACTGGGCACAGGCTCCAGCAGAACAACTCTGAAGCTCATAGGCTACATGCTTAGCCTACATTTCTCTGTTATGGCTCACCATACATTATGAAGGCTTCCTCATGTATCTTATTAATGCAACATGACCACAAGCACATAAACCTCACCAGCATGTACTCACAATAAAATGTGTCAGCAATAAAAACGAGATTATTCCACAATTCTCAAATGTTAGTGTACATAATAATCCTCTAAAAAATCCTATTAAAAAGGTGGATTACCTAACCTATACACACACAGAAAACTTTAATTCAGTATGTCTGACTTGGAGTTCTGAAATGTGCATTTCTAACAGGTATCTTGGGTGATATTTAAACATGATCCATCAAGTATATTTTAAGATACACTCATCAAAAGGCAGAAGATAATACAAACACTTTGGCAATGTATCTGATACATCAAATTAAGTAATTATTCAAAAGAATTAATTATGGATCTAAAAACTGAAAAATTTAGAATTCCAGATCAGAAGTTTAGTTGTATGCTGAAGATTCCTCTTGGTGAACATGAATGTATAAATCAGGATTTCAGGAATACCAGAAATGATGGTAACTGGCACTAAGGTGTAAATTGTAGATACAGAGAAAAATAGACACATATGACAGCTATTCAGGTTATAAAATCAAAAGGCCTCAGAAATGTACTGAATATTAAGGAAATTGAGTTGTCAAGGTAAATCACCACATTTCTGGTGTACCCAACTAGATAAATACTACTTCCATTCACTGAGATAGGGAATACTGGAAGAGGTATAAGTTTAAGGGTAAAAAAAATTATTGCTTTTGACTCATTGTGTTTGAGGTGAAATAGTCTAAGGAGCTCAGAGGATGGTTTTGAGCAAGAGGTGTATATTTCTAAATTTCCAGTATAAAGATAATACTTAAATGGAAAAACTGGTTGAGGTTGCCTAGGGGGAGAAGTGTATAGTAAAGAAAAAAAAAAGGCAGGCATAGAATGAAATCTCGAAGCACTCCAATATTTACTGGTTAGAAAAGAAGGTGACTCTACAAAGGAAAGAGCCAAAGAGGTAAAACAATAGTCAGGAAAGTATAATTCACAAAAGCCAAAGATACAGTGTTTTAAAAATGAGGAAATAATCAACAATGTCAACTATGGCTGAGGTAAAGAAAATTGTTTATTGAATTTAACAATATAAAAACTGCAGAGAACCATACAGAATGTTTTCTTTGTTATGGAGAGAGAGTCCAGTCCGGGTAGGCTAAGAATGCTTTGGAAGTAAGAATATATACAATAAATTGATATCAAAAAAAATTAGCTCTGAACCTGTAAAGTATGGCCCTTAGCTAAACTGTTTTTATAGAAAATCCATAGACAACTCCAATTGTTTTGATAGCCCTAGTTGGCTCTTTCAAGGAGAGAATGCCCAGATTAACCTCCTCACTAAGTGCCAATTTACCAGTTAACAATTTTTTTATAAAAACTCAACTAGTTTCATTGTTCCTAAACTATCTGCAAGGCTTTTCTCTTCTCTTTTTTAAATTTTTTAAAAAGATTTTATTTATTTATCTGAGAGTGAGAGAGAGGGAGAGAGCAGGAGCAAGGGGAGGAGCAGAGGGAGAGGGAGAAAGTAGACTCCCTGATGAGTGCGGAGGCAGACAGAGGGCTGGATCCCAGAACCCTGAGATCATGACTGAGCTGAAGGCAGACACTTATCCAACTGAGCCACCCAGGCGCCCCTTCTCTCCTCTCTTTTATAAATATTGGGTTTTGCCTTTACTCCCCAACAATAATCTAATTACTATTTCCCTCATGAGTAAATTTGCATACAAAATAGTTTTTAAAAATTGGTTATGAATGGCAAAAGAGAAATAGGCCTGTAACTGGAGGGAATGTGGCATCAAATTAGAGAGATATGAGCATATTTAAAACCTGAAAGGAATGACACAATTTGGAAAAGTTTAATATACAAGAGAGAATGATTAAACAAATTTCTTAAGATCCAAAACAAGTAAAAGAATGAGTCTCGTGTAGGAAGAGGAATAATATCTGTTTAACAAGAGGAAAGGAGGATAGAATGAGCATGGACATAAATAAATTTTTGTTTGGTAGCAGAAAATGAAGGAGTTCTAATCGGTGGCTTGTATTTTCAAGCATTTTAAGTGACTGGCTGACAGTGAAATAACGGGACAGAAGGAGTGTGGGTTTGAGATGATAGTGAAATTCATTTTGGAAATGCAAAAGAATTGCCAGGCAGTATTTGGAATAATTATGTCTGAATAACTGTGTCACTTTCTTCATCAGTGTTTCACAGCTAAGCTAAAGGCCCAAGAGTAAATAATTGCACTTATTTAAGGTTAAATTCTGTTAGACGAGTGCAATGAAAAAAAACAAGAGGTAAAGGAGAGTGGGAAGTTAAGAAATTCACGTTAAGTACATATTCTCCAACCTGAAAAGAAAAATGAGTAAAAAAGACTGCAGGAAGGTTAAGGAATGAATGAACCAGTGGTCTTGATAAAGTCAAAGAGTGGCCAGAAAAGTATTTAAATAATAACTGATAAGACAGAAATTTGTAGTTCAAGAATAAGTTGCCTGAATTAATGATTTTTAAAGTAAAGCAATTTGCTTAATGATAAGGTCTAGAGTATGACTGGAAGTGAGGGCCAAAGGTAAAGAAAGACACTAGCTCTGGGGAGATGAGGAGTCAAGGAACTGAGAGGCTAGGATTTGGGGTGGGTCTTTGTATTGACAGGACTAACTATAAAAAGAAGAAAATGAGACAAATGCATGAATAAAGTAGAATAAAAACAAGCTGGTAGATGAAAGTAAGAAGGCAGAAGGCAAGCTAGATTTTTCAAGTTGCAAAGTATGCATTTTACAAGAGGGGAGAACAGTGGACTTCACCTCAATCCTACATCTCTGGAAAGATAATGACCAATCTACCATGGCCAAAGAGCTACTAACACTCTTCCAATGTCAGCCATATCCATTCTAAAGCAAAGAGTATACAGACCACTAAAGTCAACTCTGGAGCCAAAGGTAAAATAATAAGAGGGTGCTAGGAGACAGTTACAATTTCTAGCTTTACTTTTTAATTTTATATCCCAAATAAATGAACCTATTTAATTGAAAGTGCCTGGGATTCAAGAGCATTTAATTGGACTAAACCATAAACATAACCAAGGGAGAACAAGAATCATTCTATAAATCACTGAGGTTATCCTAGAAATTATTCTGTTATATTAACAGCATAAAGTCTTTCCCAAAATAGAATCAAAAACCCTTAAGGTTAGAAACCACTAGCTTTCAAAATGGTCATAAAACATCTGAAAATCTAAAGTACAAAAAAAATCATTAAAATAACATTAAGTTTAAAGAAAACCAATATATAATTTTATAAGTAAGTAGATCATCATATTATACATGCTTTTTAAAATACAGGAGAAATGTTCAAGTTGGTAAGTTTTCACTTGTCACTTACTCTTTTATGTAAATTAGGAAAGAATGACAATTAAATTTCCATTATTTAATTTTAAGAGAAAGAATGTGTCAAATTTAGAGCATTCCAGATACATGTAGGAATGTAGTGTGTAGTCACTGAGAAACATTTTGTTCTACCCATTTGTTCCTTCTCTACCTAAATTAAAAGATTATAAACAATGATTATTCAAAAATTTTTACTTCAAATTGATTTTCAGATGAGACAAAATATTAATTTAATTTACAATTAAGAAATGTTATACTTACCTCTTCCATCTGATTGACCTGTAGCTGAAACCACTTTAAAAAAAAAAAAAAAAAGAAATACTTATTGACAAGTTATTCAAATATATGGGTACACGTGAGTGCATTTGTGTGTGTGTGCGCGTGTGTCTTCATCTATCAAATATTAGCCCTGAGCCAAACATCAGTTATCATAGGGTTCAGAATGGGGCTAATGCAACATACAACTTGACCATAATATTTTTAAATGTATATAGTAGCAAGTTTGGGAGTTCTTTTTATTTCTTCAAAACTTAGAAACTTCTTCTTCATTAATACGTATTTCTGTATTAAATGTTAGTAGGCTTAAACTGCAATATATTGAACGTACCTTAAAAAGAGATTCCAAAATCTGGAAAATAAAGTTTTAATTAAAACATTTAAGAATAAAAATTCTTCACAGTGTATGATGTGCTAAAATAAGTCTCTATATTTCTCAATCAGAAAAATGCACAAGTTATTAAAACTATAAATCTATAATCCAAAATCATAATATGTTTATAATTACAGATACAGTTTTTAGTATATCTTGAACAGACAACTCAATTCTATAAAAATTTCCATCATTATAGATCTATATTAGGATACCCCCAAATAATTCCCATATATGATTTCATGTATTTTCTTAATATAAGTAAGGAAAAAAAATTAAGATTCCTCTTGGAAAAGTTTTTTTTATACATCGAGAGTACATATCAAAAAGCATTATCATAAGAACATTATCTCTTCAATAGGACTTTCCTTTGATAACGGGACTAAAAATCAAATATAAAATATTATACTACTACTTGATATTTTTAATGGAAAATGCAAAGAACTGGTTTGGGAGATTGTGAGAGAAATTGAATATCCAAATCGAATAACATAATCCAAAATACCAATATTTAACACTTAGAAAATGTAATATTAACATGATTATGTTTGCCACACAAAATAAAAGCCCATTTTATCACATCCAGATAAGAGTTTTTAATTATTTTGTTTAAGAAAAATATTACTACATTCAGGCAGTAAAAAAAAAAAAAGTTACTTTACTAAAAAATCAGGCTAGTCTAAAATTTCTCTTCTGCAACACTAACTCTAAATAAATAGTTCAAAAGTGTGGTCCCACAGTCAAAAACATCAGCACCACCTAAACAAAGATATTCATTGTCAATGTAAATTCTTAGGCCCTACCCCAATCAATTTAATCAAAAACTCTGGGAGTAGGGCCGGCAATTTGTGTTTAACTAGCCCTCCAATTGATTCCATTGCATGCTAAATAAAGTTTGAGAATCACTGTGCTATGTAATAAGAAATCAGAAATCTAAGCAAAAAGGGCTGAGATCCTCAAGAAAACGTACCAAGGTAAATAAATATCCAAGTCTGAAGGAAAATGTTTTCAGCTACCTAAGGATTTAGAAACTAATGTTCACTGAGGCAAACTACATTGGAGTAAACTCATTCTTCCCACTATCAAAAGAGATTCCAAGGTTCTCAAAACCTCTTTTCCTATCTCAGAAGATGATGGGAAACCATCATATGTCAACTCATCCATTCATTAGAGTCAGAGTTCCAACTATCTAAACCACTAAAAGCCTGGAGAACAAAGGCTTTCTCAACTACTGAGAAAAACATCAGTTCTAGTAATGTTGAATCTAGAACATTACTGATAAAAGTGGAAAATGAAAACTGACCAGAAGTGAGAAAATCAATTTTAGGCAAACACTAAATAGAAAGAGAAAGTTCTATGAAAATGTGGAATAATATATATAAAGTTCCCCAGGAAAATATTAAACTTCTATTCTAATTTTAAAGATATTATCATGTAGGTGTGAAGCCAAAAAAAAACTATTTTCAGAAATTCAAAGGCTCAGAAATGATTTCACCACACATTCTAACCTAGCAAACAAAAACAAAATTTATTCTTAGAAAAGTAAACACAAGAAAAAACTATAGGCAAGGTAATCAGTAAACACCCTATTCTTTTTGTTTCAACTTTTTATTTAATTAGTTGGCATATAGGGTAATATTAGTTTCAGGAGCAGAATTTAGTGATTCATCACTTACATATAACACCCAGTGCTCATCACAAGTGCCCTCCTTAATATCCATCACCGATTTAACCGATCCCCCTGCCCACCTCCCCTCCAGCAACCCTGTTTGTTCTCTACAGTTAAGAGTCTGTTTTATGGTTTACCTCTCTATTTTTCCCCTTATGTTCATCTGTTTCATTTCTTAAATTCCACATATGAGTGCAATCATATGGTATTGGTCTTTCTCTGATTCACTTATTTCACTTAGCATAATACACTCTAGCTCCATCCACATTGTTGCAAATGGCAAGATTTCATTATTTTTTATGGCTCAGTAATATCCCATTGTGTATATATAACACAATTTCTTTATCCATACACCAGTCAATGCCCCTTTGGGCTCTTTCCATAATTTGGCTATTGTTGATAACGTTGCTGTAATATAAACATCAAGGTGCATGTCTTCCCCCTTTGAATATTTTTTTATTCTTTGGATAAATACCTAATAGTACAATTGTTAGATATTAGGGTAGTTCTATTTTTCATTTTTTGAGGAACTTCCATACTGTTTTCCAGAGTGGCTGCACCAGCTTGCATTCCCACCAACAGTGTAGGAGGGTTCCCCTTTCTTCACATCCTCGCCAACATCTGTTGTTTCCTGTGTTGCTAATTTTAGCCATTCTGACAGGTGTGAGGTGGTATCTCATTGTAGTTTTAATTTGTATTTCCCTGATGATGAGTTATATTGAGCATCTTTTCATGTGTCCGTTAGCCATCTAGTAAATACCCTACTCTTTAAAAAATTGTGGATAATGGGACTGGCACTTAATGCTGCCGTCATAAAAACTTCCCAATGAGAAGATGGCATAATATTTTTTAAAGTGAAATAATAACCTGTAACTAAAATTCCAGATAGGCATATTGTATCACTGAAGCCAAGAGAAGTCCCGAAAGACTGGCAGCTTTTGCCTTTGTTTCATCTAGCTCAAAACTCTCTCAAGGCAAAAAACAAACAAAACAAAACAAAAACAAAAGAACAAAAAACCCAGCTAAGCAGAGGGCTTTCCTCAACATTGAAAGGCAAATAAACAAGGCACAGCTCCCTGGAGAAAAAGATTGCAGTTGTGACAAATAATACACATGTCAGCAGCCTAGAAGAAAAAGTTGGGTAGAGAGTTACTTTGGAAAATAAGGATTTTGAAAAGATACCATATATAAGGGAGAGTCTAGTAAGCCATGCACTTGCCCAGGCCAGGACTCATGCTCAGAAAATATCTGAGGGGACACTAAAGTTTCATCTTTGGCTTATCTTTATCTCAGAGCAAGTAGAAAATGAAGGCTAACTCAAGGTTTGTAAACAACCTGGTTAAGCTTTGTAGGAGTGCCCCAACACAGAGCCAATCTTAAAGGAACAGGAATTTTTTTTTCTCCTTTTCTTTTTTTTTTTTTTTTTTGGTGGGCTCGAGGCATTTAAGGGAATCTTCCTCAAATCCACCAGCTGACCACAAGCAACAGGAACAGCGGCCTGAGAGATAAAATATTTAATCAAGGAATACAGACTTTCAAAATAAATAGTTTAGACTTCTGGTTTCCAATCCAGCATGCAAAGAGCCTGGATTAGTCACTCTGTCTTAATAATAAAAGCTGAATGGACTGAAAATTAACAACTCTTCTTATATATACACAGAATTGAGGTCACTGAGCAAATCACAGCACCAAAAATTAGAGAAACACACAGGTGATATTGAGAATCAGAAATTATCAGAGCAGAAATCCATGAGAACAAGCCTCCACAGGAACTAGCAGTGGGATAAGAAAACCCAAACTGTAAATGAGTTGCCGAAAGCCCAGTATGGACAAGTTCAAGAGTTAAAAACTTCAGTGGGGGCAAGTTTTGAGGAGTTTCTTTAAAAACTAAGCATACTCTTACCATATTACCTAGAAATCATTCTCCTTGGTGTTTAACCAAATGAATTGAAAACTTATGTCCATACAAAAACCTGCACACAATGTTTATAGCAGCTTTATTCATAATTACCAAAACTTGGAAGCAAACAAGGTGTCATTCAGTAAGTGAATGGATAAACAAACTGTGGTACAACTATATAATAAACTATTATTCTGCACCAAAAAAAAAAAAAATGAGCTGTCAATCCGTGAAAAGACATGTAGGAATCTTAAATGCATATTACTAAGTAAAAGAAGCCAATCCAAAAAAGGCTATACACTGATTCCAACTATATGATTCCAACTATATGACATTCTGGAAAAGGAAAACTAAAGACATAAAAAGATCAGTGGCTATCAGGGGTTGGATAGGGAAAGGAAGATGAATATGTGGAAGACATAGGATTTTTAGTGCAGTGAAACCATTCTGTATGATACTATAATTGTGCATACATATCATTTTACATTAGTTAAAACCCATAGAATGTACAACACCAAGAGAAAGCCTTAAGTAAACTATGGACCTTGGGTGATAATAATGTGTCCATATAGTTTCATAGATCATACAAAGATACCACTCTGGTGCACGATGTTGATAATAGGGAAGGTCCATGCATGCATAGGAATAGAGGGTATATGGAAACTCTCTGTACTATATGCAATTCTGCTGAGAACACAAAATTGCTCTAAAAATGAAGTCTATTTAAAAAATAATAGTTTAGAAAAGTCGATAAACAAAAATAAAAAAATTTAAGGAGAGGGGAAAATCTGACATCTAGAGGTACCACATAAAATATTCAAAATACCTTGTTTTCAACAAAAAATTACAGAGCAAGCATTCAGTGATATAAGAAATTGTGACTTATTTGAAGGAAAAAATAAACAGACACTGTCCGTCCCTAAAGAATTTCATATGCTAGACTTAGTAGACAAAACTTTTAAATCTACTGTTTTAAATACACTCAATGAACTAAAGGAAATCATGCACGAAGAATTAAAGGAAACAAAAAACAGTATTCTAACAAATTTAAATAAAAATATAGAAATTACAGAAAGAAACCAAATTCTAGAAATGAAAACTTAAATAGCTGAACAAAAGGAACAATAACTGAAATGAAAATTTTACTAGAGGGTTTTGACAGCAGATTTGAGCAGGCAAAAGAATCAATTTAAAGTTAGACCAATTGAAATTATCCAGTCTGAGGAGAAGAAAGAAAAATGAATGAAAGAAAAAGAACACAGCCTAATAGAATTATGGGATATCATCAAGTATATCAACATAGACATTATAAGACTCCAAGGAAAATAGAAAAGGGAGCAAAAAGGATATTTAAGGAAATAATGACAGAATACTTCCCAAATTTGAGAAAAGGTAAGGATTTGTATGTCAAAATCCTAGTAGAATAAATGAAAAAGATCCATATGAAGACACATTATAATAAAACTGTTGAAAGCCAAACACAGATATAGAATCCTGAAAGCAGCAAAAGAGAAGTAATATGTACAAGAGAGCTTCAATAAGATTAACAGCTGATTTCTCCTCAGAGACTATGGACACCAGAAGGTAGTGTGATGGCATATTTAAAATGCAATTAACAAAAAAATACCATATGCCAAGTATTACATATCTGGCAAAATTATCCTCAAAAATGAAGGATAACTTAAGAAAAAAAGTCATAATTAAATATAAGAAATTTATGAATAAAAATATGTAAATATGACAGCATATACATAAACTGCAGAGGGAATAAAAGGAACAAAAAGAAGTGTTTTTAGAATGTGTTTGAACTTAAATGACCGGCAACTTAATAGAGACTGCTATATGCTTAAGATGTTACATATGAGCTTCATGGTAACCACAAGCCCAAAGTCTATAAAAGATACAAAAAAATAAAGAGAAAGAAGCCAAATATAACACTACCGAAACTCATCAGTCACAAAGAAGGAGAGCAAGAGGAGAAAGAAGCAGAGAAGAACTAGAAAAACAACCATAATGTAATTAACAAAATGGCAATAAGTATATACTATCAGTAATTACTTTAATGTAAATGACCTAAATTCTTCAATCAAAAGACATGGGGTGGGGCGCCTGGGTGGCACAGCGGTTAAGCGTCTGCCTTCGGCTCAGGGCGTGATCCCGGTGTTATGGGATCGAGCCACATCAGGCTCCTCCGCTATGAGCCTGCTTCTTCCTCTCCCACTCCCCCTGCTTGTGTTCCCTCTCTCGCTGGCTGTCTCTATCTCTGTCAAATAAATAAATAAAATTTAAAAAAAAAAAAAAAAAAAAAAAAAAAAGACATGGGGTGACATGTGGATAAAAAAAATATAAGAACCATCTACATGTTGTCTATAAGAGACTCACTTCAGACCCAAAGACACACACAGACTGAAAGTGAAGGAATGGAAAAATACTGACCCTTACAAATGGAAGCAAAAAAAAGCCAGGTAACAATACCTGTATTAGGCATAATACTTTTAAACAACAACTTAAAAAAGACAAAGAAAGGTATTACATAATAATAAAATAAAGAGATCAATCCAACAAAAGGATATAACAATTGTAAACATCTATGCATCCAATATTAGAGCAACTAAATATATTTAAAGCAAATATAAACAAACATAAAGGGAGAAATTTTAATACAATAATAGTAGCAGACTTTAACACCTCACTTATATCAATAGATAGATCATTCAGGCAGAAAATTAATAAGGAAATAAGAGTGTCCGAATGACATATTAGACCAGATGGACATAATACATATATATAGAACAATCCATCCAAAATAACAGAATATACATTCTTCTCAAGTATACATGGAACATTCCCCAGAATAGATATGTTAGGCACAAAACAAGTCTCAATATTTAAAAACTGAAATCATACAATGCATCTTTTTCAGCCACAATGGTATGAATCTAAAAGAAGAAAAAAATTAAAAGAACACAAACACATAGAGGCTAAACAACATGCTACTAAACAACTAATGGCTCAATGAAGAAATCAAAGAAAAAACTGAAAGATATATGGAGACAAATGAAAACACAACCACCTAAAATCTTTGGGATACAGCAAAAGCAGTATTAGGAGAGAGATACGTAGCAACACAGGCCTACCTCAAAAAGTAAGAAAAAGTTCAAATAAACAACCTAACCTTACACCTAAATGAACCAGAAAAAGAACAAACAAAGCCCAAGGTGACTAGAAGGAAGAAAAACTAATAAAGATCAGAACACAAATAACAAGACTTTTAAAAAAGTAAAAGATCAATGAATGAAACCAAGAGCTGGTTCTTTAAAAAGATAAACAAAATTGATAACCCTTAGCCAGACTCATCGAGAAAAAGAAAAAAACTCAAATAAAATCAGAAACAAAAGAGAAGAATCAACTTACACCACAGAAATACAACAGACAATAAGAGAATACTATGAAAAATTATGTGTCAGCAAACTGGGAAACCTAGAAGAAATGGATAAAATCCTAGAAAAAATGCAATCTTCCAAAATTGAATCAGGACAAGACAGAAAAGTCTGAAGACCAATTACTAGTAATGAAATTGAATTGGTAGTCAAAAAACTGCCAAAAAATAAACGTCCAGGACCAGATGGATTCATAGATGAATTCTGACAACCATTTAAAGAATTCTCAAACTATTCCAAAAAATCAGAAGAAAAAGGAAAAGTTTCCAATTCATTCTACAAGGCCAGCATTACCCTAACATCAAAATCAGACCAAAAAAAGAAAACTATAGGCCAATATCATTGATGAACATAGATGTAAAAATCCTCAACAAAATACAGGTAAACCACATTCGACAATACGTTAAAAGGATCATTCACCACGATCAACAGGGATTTATTCTGGGGCACCTGGGTGGCTCAGTTGGTTAAGTGTCTGACTTCAGCTCAGGTCATGATCTCAGGGTCCTGGGATCAAGCCCAGTGTCAGGCTCCTTGCTCAGCAGGGAGTCTGCTTGTCCGTCTCCCTCTCCCTCTGCCCCTCCCCCACTCATGCTTGCCCTCTCTCTCAAATAAAGTCTTATAAAAAAAAAAAAAGAGGGACTTATTCTGGGGATGCAAGGATGGTTTAATATTCATAAGTCAATGTGACACATCACATCAACAAAAAGGATTAAAAACCATATGATCATCTCAATAAATGCAGAAACAGCATTTGATAAAACTCAACAGTCGTGATAAAAATTCTCAAGAAAGTGGGTTTAGCAGAAACATACATCAACATAACAAAGGCCATATTAAAAAAAAAAAAAACCACACAGCTAACATCACACCCAATGGAGGAAAGAAATAGAGCTTTTCCCCTAAGGTCAGAAATAAGACAGGATGTCTACTCTCACCACTATTATTCAACATAGTACTGGAAGTCCTAGCTACAGCAATCAGGCAAGAAAAATAAGTAAAAAGCATCCATATTGGTAAGGAAGAAGTTAAACTGCTGTTATTTGCAAATGGCATATCACTATACATAGAAAACCCTAAACTACTAGAACTATTAGAAATAATAAAGGAATTCAGTAACATTGCAGAATATAAAATTGATATTCAGAAATCTGTTGCATTTCTATACACTAATAAGAAAGTAGCAGAAAGAGAAATTAAGAGAACAATTCTATTTACAACTACACCAAAAAAAAAAAAATTAAATACCAAGGAAAAGATATAACAAAGGTGGTGAAAGACCTATACTCTGAAAATCATAAAACACTGATGGAAGAAATGGAAGATGACACAAACAAATGGAAAGATATTTCATGCTCATGCATTGAAAGAATTAACACTGTTAAAATGTCCATACTACCCAAGGCAATATACAGTTTTAATGCAATCCCTACCAAAATAGCAAAGGCATTTTCACAGAACTAGAATAAACAATCCTAAAATTTGTATGGAACCACAAAAGACCCCAAATTGCCAAAGCAATCTTGAAAAGAAAAACAAAGCTGGAGGTAGCAGAATTCCAGGTTTCAAAATATACCACAAAGCTGTAGTAATGAAAATGGTATGGTACTGACACAAAAATAGATTTATAGATCAATAGAACAAAATAGAAAATCCAGAAATAAACCCATGCTTGTGTAGTCAATTAATCTACAACAAAGAAGGCAAAAATATACAATGGGGAAGAGACAGTTTCTTCAATAAATGGTGCTAGGAAAACTGGACAGCTATATGCAAAAAGATGAAACTGGACCACTTTCTATACCATACACAAAAATAAACTAAAAATGGATTAAACACCTAAATGTGAGACCTGAAACCATAAAAATCCTAGAAGAGAACAGAGACACAATTTTTTTTGACACTGACCATAGCAACGTTTTTCTAGTTAAGTCTCCTGAGGAAAAATAAACAAAAGCAAAGAAAACTATTGGGATTACATCATAATAAAAAGCTTTTGCATAGCAAATGAACCATCAACAAAACAAAAAAGCAATCTACTGAATGGGAGAAGATATTTGCAAATGATGTGCCTCATAAGGGGTTAACATCCAAAATATAGAGGAGGGGGGAAAGATGGCGGAGGAGTAGGGGACCCTTTTTCAACCAGGCCCCTGAATCAAGATGGATCTCTACCAGACAATTCTGAACACCCATAAAATCACCCTGAGATATAAGAAGATACATCTGGATCTCTACAAACAGAACATCTCCAGCAGTTGGTCTCAAGGTATGACATGGGGAGCTGAGAGTTTGCAGGCAGATATCGGAAGATAAACAGAAGGAGGAAGAAGCATCCGTAAACTTGCGCCAGGAAGGCAAAAGCTTCCCGCGCTAGGGACAGGCACAAACTCACAGACCAGTAGAGGCGGGGAAAGATCTTTAGGACATCACACCAGACTGAAACTTGGAGCTCGGGAGCATGCATGCAAACCAAGGGCAGCTGGCTGTTTTAGGAGCACAAAGAGCAGAGATGTGCCCAGCACTGGGAGTGAGGACTGGGAGAGCAGCTGTGGGGTGCACAAACCAGCCTGCTGTTGGTTTTTAGCAGCACAGACAGAAACAGAGTCAGTGTGGCCGGGAGAGCTCAGTGAAAAGCAGACTGCAATCTCTCTATTCTGAGACAGAGGTTTGGATACAGTCACTTCTTCTCTGACTCTCAGAAGAGACACAGAAAGCCACAGGTAAAGATGCCAGAGGAAAAAAGCCCCAAATAACCCATTCTTATTGAGCCCATCCCCCCACTCAGGGGGCAGGGCAACTCTGCCCAACAGGGTTGCCTGAGTATCAGCATGGCAGGTCCCTCCCCCAGAAGGCAGGCTGGAAGAACAAGAAGACCACAAACCTAAGGTTCCTATAAAACAGGTACATCTTGTCTATGTCCTGGTCAATAATTTGAACTCTGTACATTCCCGCAACCACACCTCATGAGAATGACAAAGACGAGGAACCCCCAACAAAGGAAAGAAACAGAGGTTGTGGCTTCTGCCACAGAACTAATGCACAAGGATATAACAAGATGTCAGAAATGAATTTCAGGGTAACAATTATCAAGATGATGTATATGCTTCAGAAAAATATTAACAAAAATATAGAATCTCTAAGAGCTGAAATGAGAACTAATCTGGCAGAATTAAAAAGGCTATGAATGAAATGCAGTCTAAACTGGATGCTCTGACTGCCAGGATAAATGAGGCAGAAGAACGAATTAGTGAGTTAGAGGATAAGGTGATAGAAAAGAAGGAAAAAGAGGTAGCACGGGAAAAACGAATCCCATTTCAAGAAACTAAGCTGAGGGAGATTACTGACTCAACAGAATGTTCCAATATCAGAATTGTCGGGATCCCCAAGGGGGTGGAGAAAGAGAGAGGTCTAGGAGATATATTTGAGCAAATCGTAGCTGAGAACTTCCTGAATCTGGAGAAAGAAGAAAGCATTCATGTCCAAGAGGCAGAGAGGACCCCTCCCGAGATCGAGAACAGACCAACACCATGACATATAATAGTACAATATGCAAATCTTAGATCCAAGGAAACAATCTTGAAAGCAGCGAGGGGGAAGAGATTTCTTATGTACAGAGGGAGGAGCATCAGAATAATGTCAGACCTGTCCACAGAGACCTGGCAAGCCGGAAAGGGCTAGCAAGACATATTCAGAGTACTAAATGAGAAAAACATGCAGCCAAGGATACTGTATCCAGCAAGGCTGTCATTCGGAATGGATGGAGAGACAAGGAGCTTCTGAGACTGGCAGAAACTGAAAGAATATGTGACCACCAAGCTGGCCCTGCAAGAAATACTAAGGGGTGGAGGGGTTCTATAAAAGAAGAAAGACCCCAAGAGTGATACAGAACAGAAATTTACAGGGACAATCTATAGGAACAAGGACTTCACAGGCAACATGACAACATTAAAATCATATCTCTCAATAATCACTCTCAGTGTGAAAGGCCTATGTGCTCCCATAAAATGCCACAGGGTTGCAGATTGGATAAAAAGACATGACCCATCCATATGCTCTCTACAAGAGACACACTTTGAACCTAAAGATATAACCAGACTGAAATGGAAGAGATGGAGAACCGTTTTTCATTCCAACAGACCTCAGAAGAAAGCTGGGGTAGCAATTCTCATATCAGACTAATTAGATTTTAAACTAAAGACTGTAGTTAGAGATACAGAAGGACACGATATTATTCTTAAAGGGCATATCCAACAAGAGGATCTAACAATTATAAATATCTATGCCCCGAACAGGAGAGCAGCCAACTACATAAGCCAACTGCTAACCAAAATAAAGAGACATATAGATAATAATATATTAATAGTAGGGGACCTCAACACTCCGCTCTCAGCAACAGACAGATCATCTAAGCAGAAAATCAATAAAGAAAAAAGAGCTTTGAATGACACACTGGGCCAGATGGAGTAATAGATATATATGAACATTCCACCCTAAATAACACAATACTCATTCTTTTCAAATGCACATAGAACTTTCTCCAGAATAGACCGTATACTGGGTCACAAAACGATCTCAACCGATACCAAAAGACTGAGATTATTCCCTGCATATTCTCAGACCACAATGCTTTGAAACTGGAACTCATTCACAAGAAAAAATTTGGAAGAAACTCAAACACTTGGAAGCTAAGGGCCATCTTCTTAAGAATGTTTGGGTCAACCAGGAAATTAAAGAAGAACTTAAGCAATTTATGAAATCCAATCAGAATGAAAACACATTGGTCCAAAACCTATGGGATACTGCAAAGGCAGTCCTAGGGGGGAAATACGTAGCCATCCAAGCCTCACTCAAAACAATAGAAAACACTAAAATGCAGACCCTATACTCACACCTTAAATAACTGGAGATGGAACAGAAGAACAGGCCTAAGTCATGTGCAAAAAGAGAACTGACAGAGATTAGATCAGAGATCAATGAATTAGAAACTAGAAATACAGTAGAGCAGATCAACGAAACTAGAAGCTGGATCTTTGAAAGAATTAATAAGATCGATAAACCACTGGCCAGACTTATCCAAAAGAAAAGAGAAAGGACCCAAATTAATAAAATTATGAATGAAAGGGGAGAGATCATGACTAACACCAAGGAAATAGAAACAATCATTAGAAACCATTATCAACAACTATATGCCAATAAATTAAGCAACCTGGAAGAAATGGATCCCTTCCTGGAAACCTATAAACTACCAAGACTGAAACAGGAAGAGACTGACATCCTAAATAGGCCAATATCCAGGAACAAGATTGAAGCAGAGATTGAAAACCTCCCAAAAAACAAGACTCCAGGGCCTGATGGATTCCCTGGGGAATTCTATCAAACATTCAAAGAAGAAATAATACCTATTCTCCTGAAGCTGTTTCAAAAAATAGAAACAGAAGGAAAAATTCCAAACTCATTCTATGAGGCCAGCATTACCTTGATCCCCAAACCAGGCAACGACCCCATCAGAAAGAATTACAGACCGATATCCCTGATGAATACAGACGCCAAAATTCTCACAAGATCCTAGCTAATAGGATCCAACAGTACACGAAA
This sequence comes from Ailuropoda melanoleuca, assembly GCF_002007445.2. Taxonomy (NCBI): domain Eukaryota; kingdom Metazoa; phylum Chordata; class Mammalia; order Carnivora; family Ursidae; genus Ailuropoda; species Ailuropoda melanoleuca. The sequence goes on along the minus strand of NC_048232.1, from coordinate 28,586,432 downwards.
AGGATTATCCATCACAACCAGGTGGGATTCATCCCTGAGATGCGGGGGTGGCTCAATATTTGCAAATCAATCAGTGTGACAGAACACATTAATAAGAGAAGAGACAAGAATCATATGGTCCTCTCAACTGATGCAGAAAAGGCATTTGACAAAATACAGCATCCTTCCCTGATTAAAACCCTTCAGAGTGTAGGGATAGAGGGTTACATTCCTCAATTTCATAAAAACCATCTATGAAAAGCCCACAGCAAATATCATTCTCAATGGGGAAAAGCTGAGAGCCTTTCTCCCTTAAGATCAGGAGCACAACAAGGATGCCCACTCTCAGCACTATTGTTCAACACAGTACTAGAAGTCCTAGCAATCAGACAACAAAAAGAAATAAAAGGTATTCAAATCGACAAAGTAGTAGTCAAACTCTCTCTCTTTGCAGATGGCATGATACTTTATGTGGAAAACCAAAAGACTCCACCCCCAAATTACCAGAACTCTTACAGCAATTCAGTATGGTGGCAGGATACAAAATCAATGCACAGAAATCAGTGGCATTTCTATATACTAACAATGAGACTGAAGAAAGAGAAATTAGGGAATTGATTCCATTTATAATAGCACCCAAAACCATAAGATACCTTGGAATAACCTAACCAAAGAGGTAAAGGATCTATATACCAGAAACTACAGAACACTGATGAAAGATATTGAAGATGACACAAAAAGGCGGAAAAACATTCCATGCTCATGGATCAGAAGAATAAACATAGTTAAAATGTCTATGCTACCCAGAACAATCTATACTTTCAATGCCATCCTGATCAAAATACCAATTCCATTTTTCAAAGTGCTGGAACAAACAATCCTAAAATTTGTGTGGAACCAGAAAAGACTTCAAATCACCAAGGAAATGTTGAAAAAGAAAAACAAAGCTGGGGGCACAGCAAAGGAAACAGTCAACAAAACTAAGAGGCAACCCATGGAATGAGAAGATATTTGCAAATGACAGTTCAGATAAAGGGCTGGTATCCAAGATCTATAAAGAACTTCTCAAACTCAGCACCCAAGAAACAAATAATCAAATCAAAAAAATGGGCAGAAGATATGAACACTTTTCCAATGAAGACATATGAATGGCTAACAGACACATGAAAAAATGTTCAACATTATTAGCCGTCGGGGAAATTCAAATCAAAACCACATTGAGATACCACCTTACGCCAGTTAGAATGGCAAAAATTGACAAGGCATTCTTCCCTTCCTTCTCCTACCGATCTTCCTACTTCTTATGTTCCATAAATGAGTGAAGGGGGGGTAAACAGAAGGGGGAATGAACCCTGAGAGACTGTGGACTCTGGGAAACAAACTGAGGGCTTCAGAGGAGGGGGGTGGGGGATTGGGATAGGCCAGTGATGGGTATTAAGGATGGCACATATTGCATGGTGCAGTGGGTGTTATATGCAAATAATGAATCATGGAACGTTGCATCAAAAACTGGGGATGTACTGTATGGTGACTAATGTAACAAAATAAAAATTATTTTTAAAAAATTGACAAGGCAAGAAACAACAAATGTTGGAGAGGATGTGGAGAAAGGGGAACCCTCTTACACTTTTGGTGGGAATGCAAGTTGGTACAGCCACTTTGGAAAAGTGTGGAGGTTCCTCAAGAAGTTAAAAATAGAGCTACCCTGTGACCCAGCAATTACACTACTGGGTATTTACCCCAAAAATACAGATGTAGTAAAAAGAAGAGCCATATGCACCCCAATGTTCATAGCAGCAATGTCTGCAATAGCCAAACTGTGGAAGGAGCTGAGATGCCCTTCAACAGACGAATGGATAAAGAAGATGTGGTCCGTGTATACATGGAATATTACTCAGCCATCAAAAAGGATGACAACCCAACATTTGCATCAACAGGAGATTATGCTAAGTGAAATAAGCCAAGCAGAGAAAGACAATTATCATATGGTTTCACTTATTTGTGGAACATAAGGAATAGCCAAGAGATCATTATGAGAAGGAAGGGGAAAATGAAGGATGGGAAAACAGGGGGAAACAAACTATGAGAAACTATGGACTCTGGGAAACAAACTGAGGGTTTTAGAGGGGAGGAGGGTGGAGTGATGGGCTAGCCTGGTGGTGGGTATTAAGGAGGGCATGTATTGCATGGAGCACTGGGTGTATACGCAAACCAAGAATCATGGAACACTACATCAAAAGCTAATGATGACTAACATCATAATAATAAAAAAAATAAAAATCCAAAATACAACAAAAACTACATAACTCAGAATCAAAAAAAGAAAAGAAAAAAGAATAAAAACACAATCCAATTAAAAAATGGACAGAGAACTTAGACATTTTTCCAAAGAAGACATATAGATAGGCAATAGATACATGAAAAGATGCTCAACATCACTATCAGGGAAATGCAAATCAAAATGACAATGACATATCACCTCACTGCTATCAGAAAGGCTAGTATCAAAAAGACAAGCAATAACAAATGTAGGCAAGGATGTGGAGAAAAGGGAACTCTTGTATACTGTTTGTGGGAATGAAAGTTGGTGCAACTATTGTGGAAAATAGTAGGGAGATTCCTCAAACAAATTAAAATTAGAAATGCCAGTCTCTGGTTTTGATTGAAGAATTTAATCTTTATTTATTTATTTATTTTTAAAGATTGAATTTATTTACTTGAAAGAGAGGAAAAGAGAGCATGAGTGGGGGGAGGGGCAGAGGAAGAGGGAGAAGCAGACTCCCTGCTGAGCAGGGAGCCTGCGGCAGGGCTCGATCTCAGGACAACCCCAGGACCCTGGGATCGTGACCTGAGCTGAAGGCAGACACTTAACCAACTGAGCTACCCAGGCACCCCTTAATCTATATTTAATATAACTACCTTCTTAGTAGGATCTATTTCTGACAATTTGTTATTTTTCTGTATATCATACTATTTTAAAAACTCATTTCATCTATTAATTTCTTTGGTTTAATTAATTTTTTGTAGCATACTGTTTTGATTCCTTTCTCATTTCCCTTTTTTGTATATTTTTAAATTATTAGTAGTTACCTTAGCATGACAATGAATATCATAAACTTTTAATAGTATAGTTGGAATTGATGCTAACTTAATTTCAAAATTACACATCTCTATTCCTATACAGCTTCATCCTCCCTTTTTATTGTCATAAAGTAGACCTTTCCACATTGTGTGCTCATTAACATAGATTCATAATTACTTATGTTTTATGCTTTATGTTGTCTTTTATATTGTATGGAAAAAAGGATTCAAAAACCAAAAGTATATTATTTTTTGTATTTTTTAGTTAGCTACATGGTTACTTCCTTTTTTTACTTTTTTATTTGAGTATATTTGACACACAATGTTACATTGGAATCAAGTATACAAGACAGTGAAGGGATTCAACAACTCTGTAAATTATGCTATGTAAGTGTAGCTACTATCACCATGCAATGCTATGACAATACAATTGGTTATATTCCCTACACTGTAACTTTTATTCTCATAATTTATTCATTCAATAGCTGGAAGCCTGTATCTCCTACTCCCCTTCACCCATTTTGCCCATCCTCTACCTCCTGCTCTCTGGCAATCATCAGTCTCTTCTCTGTATTTATAGATCTGATTCTGCTTTTTGCTTGTTTATTCATTTGGTTTTTTTAGTTTCCACATATAAGTGAAATCATATGGTATTTGTCTTTCTCTGTCTGACTTACTTTACTTAACATGATGTCTTCTAGGTCTATCCATGTTGCCATAAATGGCAAGATTTCATTCTTTTTCATGACTAATATTCCATTATATATATATGTTCTATATATATATACACACACACACACACATATTTCATATATATATCTCACGTCACCTTTATCAATTCATCTATCAAGGTAGATGACTTGTAAAGTCATCTTGGGATGCTTCCATATCTTGGCTACTGTAAATAATGCTGCAATAAACATAGGGTTTCATATCTTTTCAACTTAATATTTTCATTTTCTTTGAGTGAATATTTGGTAGTAGAATTATTAGATCATATGGTAGTTCTACTTTTAATTTTTCAAGGAAACTCCATACTATTTTCCACAATGGCTATTAAAGTGTAATGCATCTGAACTAATTAAGAATAATTTTGTCATACTTCTTTAGTCGTTTAAGTGGGGAGAGATTTTTGTATATTCTTGGTATTTAAGGACTACTTAAAATTAGAATGTCATAAAATGAAATTTAACATTTTAGAATAATGAGATTTTGGTAGATAAAAAGAAATAACATTTTTTATTACACTATAGTTACGTGTTACTTTCACGTTACCACAAAACTATCTGGCAAAAAACTTTCTGCTGCTAATTTCTAAAATATTAAGAACTTTTTGAAATAAAACAAGATTATAGATAATAAACCAGTAGCAGAGATAAAATGATACACTAAAAAATTATTCAATCTAAATTAAGGCAGGGTGGGGCATCTGGGTGGCTCAGTCAGTTAAGTGTCCAACTCTTGATTTCAGCTCAGGTCATAATCTCAGGGTTGTGAGATAGAGCCCCAAATCAGGCTCCACATTCAATGGGGAGTTTGCTTGAGATTTTCTCTTTCCCTCTCCCTCTGCCCCTTCCCCCCTCAAATAAATAAATCTTTAAAAAAAATTTAAAAATAAATTAAGGCAGGGCATGACAGAGGAACAATACCAAAAAAAAAAAAAAAAAAAAAAAAAAAAAAGGGNAAAAAAAAAAAAAAAAGCAAAATGGCAGTCTTATACCCAAACATGTTATTATTACACTAAATACATATAGTCAAAACACTCCAATTAAAGGCAGATATCAGACTGAAAATTTAAAAAAAAAGATTTATCTATAAGAAACACATTTTTTTAAAGATTTTTATTTATTTATTCGACAGAGATAGAGACAGCCAGCGAGAGAGGGAACACAAGCAGGGGGAGTGGGAGAGGAAGAAGCAGGCTCATAGCGGAACAGCCTGATGTGGGGCTCGATCCCATAACGCCGGGATCACGCCCTGAACTGAAGGCAGGTGCTTAACTGCTGTGCCACCCAGGCGCTCCCAAGAAACACATTTTAAATAGAAAGATATAAATAAAGTGGAAGAAATACCATGACGACACTAATCGTAAGAGTAACTGTATCAATATCAGACAAAGCAGACTACAAGATGAGAAATATTATCATAGACATATGAAATACTATTTCATAATAACCAAATGGTCAATTCATCTAAGAGGCATAATAATTATTGGAGTCAACGAGCTATGTTTTGCTTAGGATTTTTACATATGTTTATAAGTAAAATTGCACTGTAATTTACTTTTATCTAAATGTCTATAAAAGCTTTGGGTATAAGAATATGTTAGCCTCTCATACCAAGTTGGGGAATTATCTCATTTAGGATTCTCCCAAAAGCAGATACTGAGACAAGAATTATGTGCAAGTGGTTTGTAAGGCAATCCCAAAAAATATGGGGAGAGAAGGGAGAAATGGTGAGTTGTTACTAGAAACAACTGAGGCTCAATCTCACCATTTCAGAGCATGTGAATACATGTGAATACACTTCATAAATGTCCACAAAGGACACTTACTCATCAATTCTGGGAATATTAACTCTGCAGCAATTCTAATCAGCCAGTCAGGCAAAAATGCATGATGTACTTCAGTTAGAAGCTAGCATGAATTTCTGAACTTGGATCAGACAGTCGTTTGAGGTTCAGTGGAACTATTATTGTACCTCCAGTAAACAGTTTCACCCCTGTAGGATCACAGCCTCCAATCACACAGTACCTAGACTTGCAGGGACTGGAAATAAATATTCCCAAAGTGGATCATTGGGAGTGATGAGAAGAGGAACCAAATCTACCTCGTTGATTCCTGGACCTGTGTAACTCTAGTAACTGGGAACATAGCACCATAGTTAGTTCAACACTTACACCGCATCTTGCTGGACAACACCCTACCCCCTCGTGTTGTATTATTATTGAGTTGAGCATATGTATACTCCTGGTGAACCAAACCTTTGGTCATTGTACGGAGACTCATCTCTAACTTTATTTGCCTTAACTTCTAATTTGTCTAACAATAACAAATCTATGCTAGCTTTAAGTTACCATGTATTTGTTTATCCTTTTACTTTCCTTTATTTTTTTAGTTATTATATTTTTTGTAGTCACCACGAAGTGCATTATATCCCCAGAACTTATTTATCTTATACTGGAAGCTTGTACCTTTTGATCATCATCACCCACTTCTCCCACCTCTCACCAACACCACAATGAACTCTCCCCCTCCCTGCCACCTCTGGCTGCCACCAATCTGTTCTCTGTTTCTATGAATTCAGTTTTTTTAGATTCCATGTACAGGTCAAATCGTACTTTGTCTTTCCTTGTCTGATTTATTTCACTTAGCATAATGCACTCAAGGTCCATCCATACTGCTGCATTTGGCAAGATTTCCTTCTTTACGGAAGAGTAATATTTCACTATATATATAGATACCACATTTTCTTTATTCATTCATTGATGGAGGGTTTCCATGTCTTGGGCTTTTCTTTTTTAAAAGAATTTATTTATTTATCGGAGAAAGAGAGAGTGAGAGAGAGCACAAGCAGGGGGAGGGGTGAAGGAAGGGGAAGAAGCAGACTCCCCACTGAGCAGGGAGCCCGACACAGGACTCAATCCCAGGACCCTGGGATCATGACCCGAGCCAAAGGCAGATGCTTAATCAACTGAGCACCCAGGTACCCCTTTGTCTTGGGTTTTTATGAATAATGTTGCAATAACCATGGAGGTGCATATATCCCTTCAAGACAATGATTTCATTTCCTTCTGATATATACACAAAAGTGAAATTTCTGGATCATACTGTAGTTATTTTTAGATTTTTGAGAAATTCCACATTTTTTCATAGTGGAAATTTATATTACCACCAGTAGTACACAAGGCTTGTCATTTCTCCACAAGCTTGCAAGCATGTATTCTCTTGTCTTTTTGATGATAGTCATTCTAACAAGTATGAGGTGACATTTCATTGTGGTTTTGATTTGCCTTTCCCTAATGATTGGTGACACTGAACACCTTTCTATGTACATGTTGGCCATTTGAATGTCGTCTTTGGAAAAAAATGTTTCTCTGCCCATTTTTTACTTGAATTGTTGGGTTTTCCCCCCAGGGAGTTGTATAAGTTCTGTATATATTTTGGATATTAACCCCTTATCAGATATATGCTTTACAGACATTTTCACCCATTCTGTAGGTTGTCTTTTCATTTTGTAGATGGTTTCCTTTACTGTGCAGAAGTTTTTTTAGTTTGATGTAGTCTCATTTGTTTATTTTTGCTTTGTTGCCTTTGCTAAAGATATAACATGCAAAAGAATCATTGCCAAGATTGACCTCAAGGACCCCCAAGTTTTCATCTAGTAGTTTTATGGTTTCAGGTCTTATATTCAAGTCTTTAATCCATATTGAGTTGATTTTTGTGCATAATTTAAGATAGGGGTCCAGTTTTCCCAAAACCATTTATTGAAGAGATTATCCTTTCTCCATTATATATATGCATGGCTCTTGTGTCATATATTAATTAACCATATATGTGTGGGTTTATTTCTGGGCTATTTTTTTCCCATTAATCTATGTATTTATGTGAATACCACACTGTTTTGATTACTATAGCTTTGTGATATAGTTTGAAATAGAAGACTGATGCCTCCAGCTTTGTTCTTTTTCTCAAGATCGCTTTGGCTCTTTGGGGTTTTTTGTCATTCCATACAAATGTTAGGATTTTTTTTCTATTTCTGTGAGAAAATATCATTGGAATCTTAAGGCAGGTTGCACTGAATTTACAGATCACTTTAGATAGTATGGACATTTTAATGATATTATTCTTCTGATTCATAAACACTAAGTATATTTCCATTTATTTGTATCTTCTTCAATTTATTTCATCAATGTCTTATAGTTCTTAGTGTACAGATATTTCACATTCTTAGTTGAATTTTTCCTTAGGTATTCTATTCTTTAATTTTTTACTTTCAACCTTTCTGTATTTTTATGCTTTAATATGTCTCTAGTAAACATATAGTTTAAATTTATTTTTCATCAATTTTTCTTTTAATTGGTACATTTAATTGGTATATTTACTGATATATTTAGATGTATTTCTACTCTCTTACTTGTGGATCAACTTTCCTATTTTTTTCCTCTTCTTTTTTAGAATCTTTTGATTTTTTTTTTTTTTGTCATTCAATTTTCCTCTACTAGGGTAAAAATTCCACCTACATACTACTTATATTAAAAAAAAAATTTTTTTTAACAGGAATACATAACTTATTAAAGTCTTTACTATTCTCCCAAATAATACAAGGACCTTAGATTATATTTTAATTGCAATTAATTCCAAATCTAAATTCATTCTTAATTGTGCATAATTATCATGCATTTTGATTCTACTGTATTTTCTTAATCATAAGATTTCAATTATTAATATATATTTACACTACACGCATATATATATACACTCATTCAGTGCTTATTACATTTGTCATGTCGGTTGCTCTTTCTACTTGTTCCTCAGACCTACCCTCTGGATCATTTTCTCTCTCCAAAAAACATCTCTTAGTGTTACTTTCCGTTTGTTATCCAAGTATAACTGGCACACAATGTTACATTAGTTTCAGGGGTACAACATAGTGATCTGACAACTTTATACATTAGGCTATGTTCACAAGTGTACCACCTCCCATCACCATACAACACTATTACGATACTATTGACTATATTCTTTATGCTCTACCTTTCATCCCTCTGACTTATTCATTACATAATTTAAAGCCTGAACCTCCCACTCCTCTTTACTCCTTTTTGCCCACTCCCATCCTCTCCAACAACCAAACTCTCTAGTTTGTTCTCCATATTTATGGCTCTGTTTCTAATTTTTTGTTTGTTCATTTGTTCTGTTATCTAGATTCCACATATAAGTGAAATCATATAATATTTGACTTTCTCTAAATTATTTCACCTAGCATAAAACACTCTAAGTCCATCCATGTTGTCACAAATGGCAAGACTGCATTATTTTTATAGATGAATTATATTCCATTGTATATATATTCCATTGTATATATATTCCATTATATATATATACACACACACACACCCCACATCTCCTTTATAAATGGTATTATATACCATTGTGTGTGTATGTATGTATGTGTGTGTATATATATACATATACACATCTCCTTTATCCATTCATCAATTGATGTACACATAGGTTGCTTCCTTATCTTAGCTGTTATAAATAATGCTGCAATGAATATGGGGGATATATATATATCTTTTTGAGTTAAAGCTTTTGTTTTCAAACTTAAACAGGTGAAACTAGTAAAGGAAGAAGAAAAAAGAACTAATCCAAGTAACTCATCAATACAAAATTTAACATACACCTTATACTCAGTCTTGGACAAGAATGCTGCTAAGGGTGAGGGGGCCAGGTAGTTCAAAAGAAATCACAAAATCTTTTTAGTAGGTTTGTTTTTGTGGTGATATAGAAGAAGAAATTCTTAAATGATCTTGAAAATATTATAAGATTGAGCAAAAGAGTAAATGTACTGATGTTAAGAGTTAGAATTTTAACTGTGAAAAGAAAGACATATACATATGAAAGAAGGAAGAATAAACCCTGATGTGAGAGACTGGAATTAAAGGTGTCTGTGAGAACTCCAGATTTCTAAATATGTCTATCACGTATATATGCACATATATGTGCACTTTATTTGTAAATAGGAATAGAAGTATATGAATTGTATGTATATGTATGCATACCTACATACATTTCCTAGTTCTGTCTGCTGAAATGGCATAAAAGCATTCATTCCAGGATCACTGGGCACAATTAACTATCAGATCTTGATTTCTAATACCATTCTTCATTAAAGAAATAAGACTTTACCAGCAAGATGGTGAATATGAAGCCTGAAACTCTCCTTCCCCTAGAAAAACAGGAATTTAACATCAAACAAACCAAATGCCTCTGAGAAATCCCAAAACCAGTTAAAAGGGTCCTGTATCTTAGGCAAGGACAAAACCAACCATATCAAGTCCACTAAAAAAAAAAAAAAAAAAATTGATACTCTCAACATTAATTTGACAGAGTCTCTCCTTACCCTCACACTGCAGCACAATTGGGAAGAAATCCTCAACTCTTGTTTTCCCCTTGGGGATGGAAAGGAGTAGAACACATATCCAACATTCTGACATTTGGGGCAAGGGGTTGTCCAAGGGGCCAGCTTCCCTCTTGCCTCTGTCCAAGTACTGACAGCAATAGGATGCCAGATTGAGAATCTCTGAGAACCAAGACCAGAGTACACGATGCACTAGGGCTTGCAGTACCAAAAACAGACACTGGGTGGAGCTCCCGTACTGAAATTTATGGCAGCACCAGCGAGGCAGCACCAGCGAGGCACTAGGGGGAGTACCTGAATAGAAACCTCTAAGCCTCCTCTAATAGATTACATGCACAACCCCAGAGGAACACATACTCAAAAAAGGCTGAAGGGGTCTCCAGAATCTAGGCAGACTGAATGGAGAAAGGCCTCCTTATAGGAAATCAGACCACAAAATCTAGAAGTGTTGGCTGATGCTTCAGATGCCAGATCTGAACAACAAAAAGTAACAAGACATACAAAGGAAAAGGGGAACCATGCCACATTTAAAAGAACAAATTAAATCTCCAGAAACTAAAGAAGCAGGAATATATGAATTGCCAAAGAATTCAAAATGGTCATCATAAGGACACTTAATGAGCTAAAAGAGAGCATGAAAAGACGCAAAGGAAATCAGGAAAACAATACATGAGAACGAGAATATTGAGAAAAAAATAAAAACTATGAAGAAAAACCACATAGAAATTCTGGAACTAAAGAATACAATAATTGAATTGAGAAAAAAATTTAAAAAAAAAAATCCATTATAGGAACTCAACAACAGACTTGACCCAGTAGAAGAAAGAATCAGCACACTAGAAGACAAGACTTTTAAAATAATCAAGATACAAAAGTAAAAAAAAAAAAAGAAAGAAAGAAAGAAAATGAAGAGATCCTAAAGGACATATGGGATACCATGGAACAGAACAAAATATGTATTATGGGAATTGAAGAAGGAAGAAAAAAGAAAGGGACATGGAACTTATTTGAAGAAATAATGGCTCACTATTTGCAATAACATGAAACAATGAAATACACCACATAAACAAAATGAAGGACAAGAACCACATGATCATCTCAACAGATGCAGGAAAAGCTTTTGATAAAATTCAACGCTCCATGATTAAAACAAACAAACAAACAAACAAAAAACCTCAACAAACTAAGAATAGAAAAAAACTAAGTCAACATAAAAATCCACAAACAGGCCATAGCAAAGAGCACATTCACTGGGAAAAGACTAGTAGGTTTTTCTCTAGGATCAAGAACAAGGCAAATCTGCCCATCTCACCAGCACCAGCACTATTCAACATAGTACTGGAAGTTCCAGAAAAATTAAAAAAGAAAAAAATAATAAAAGGCATAAAGTTGGAAAAGAAAAAGTAAAATTATCACTGTCTGCAAATAACATGATCTCATATGTAGGAAGCCCTAAAGATTACACACACACACGCACGCACACACACACACCGCACTCAATGTTAGAACTAATATATTCAGCAAAATTGGAGTACACGAAATTGACATTCAAAAATCAGTTATATTTCTATATATTAACAATGTTCTATCCAAGAAGAAAATTTTTTAAAAATCTCATTTACTATAGCATAAAAAATCTAAAAATAGGAATAAACCTAACAAGGAGGTGAAAGATATATACACAGAAAACTAGAAAACACTGCTAAAAGAAATCAAAGATACAAATAAATGGAAAGACATCCCATGCTCATGGATTTGAAGACTTAATATTGTTAAAATATTCATACTATCCAAAGTGATCTACAGATTCAATGTAATCCGTAGAGAAATCCCAATGGAATATTTTGCAGCAATAGAAAAAAAACATACTAAAACACACAGGGTGTCTCAAGACACCCTGAATACCCAAAACAATCTTGAAAAAGAAAAACAAAGTTGGAGGCTTCAAAAATCCTAATTTCAAAATATACTGCAAAGCAACAGTAATTAAGAAAGTGCCTTATTGGCATAAAGATATACACATACCTACACCTAAAACTGATACAGTTTTATTATAACACAGTTCAATTATACCTCGATTTTCAAAAATTAAAATAAAAAAATAACCTGAAACAAAGGTAACATCATGTCAACTACACTTCAATAAAAAATAAAATAAAAAATTTTAAATATAAAGAGACCAAGAGAACAAAACTGAGAGACCAGGAATAAACCTTTGCACATATGGCAAAATAATTTTTGACAAGAGTACCAAGACAACACAATGGGAAAAGAACAATCTCTTCAACAAATACCACTGGGGAAACTGGATATCCACATGCAAAAAATAAACCAAAATTGGACCCTTACACCGCTTATACTATGTACAAAATTAACAGAATAAATCCATGACCAGATCTAGTGATCCCATTTTCAGATATATAACCAAAGAAAACAAAATTAGTATCTCAAAGATATACCTGCACTCCCATGTTCACCGCAGCATTATTCACAATAACCAAGATATGGAAACAACCTAAGTGCCCATGGATGGATGACTGGATAAAGAAATTCTAATACACACACACAAATGTGCACACACACACACACAGAGAAATATTATTCAGCTATAAAAAAAGAAGTCCTGCCATTTGTGACAACATGGGTGAATCTGAAAGACCTCATGCTAAGTGAAATAAGCCAGACACAAAAAGACAAATATTGCATGATCTCACACGTGGGTAAAGAAAGAGAGAAAGTTAGGAAAGGGAAAGGGAAAGGGAAAGGGAAAGGGAAAGGGAAAGGGAAAGGGAAAGGGAAAGGAAAGGAAAGGAAAGGAAAGGAAAGGAAAGGAAAGGAAAGGAAAGGAAAGGAGGAAGGAAGGAAGAAGGAAGGAAGGAAGGAAGAAAGAAAAGAAGAAAAAAAAAGAAAGGAAGGAAGAAAGGAAGGAAGGAAGGAAGGAAGGAAGGAAGGAAGGAAGAAAGAAAGAAAGAAAGAAAGAAAGAAAGAAAGAAAGAAAGAAAGAAAGAAAGAAATTAGGAAAGCCTGCCAAACTCATAGTAACACAGTAGAATGGCGGTTACCAGGTGCTGGGGGGTCATAAGGAGTTATTGTTCAATGCATACAGTTTCAGTTTTGCAAGATGAAGAGAGTTCTGAGATGGATAGAGGTGATCATTGCACAGTATTAATGTATTTAATACCGCTGAACTGTACACCTAAAATTGGTTAACATAGTAAGTTGTACCGTATGTGTATTTTGCCACAATAAAAAATTAGAAAAGATATTTATCAATGTACATATAAATGAATTGCATATATAAACGTACACAGCATATGTGTGCATATTTATTGTATGTGTATATATATGTGCGTGTGTGTATATATACACAAAGCACACTAGAAAACATGTTCTAAAATGTTAATGGTGGGGCGCCTGGGTGGCACAGCGGTTAAGCGTCTGCCTTCGGCTCAGGGCATGATCCCGGCGTTATGGGATCGAGCCCCACATCAGGCTCCTCTGCTATGAGTCTGCTTCTTCCTCTCCCACTCCCCCTGCTTGTGTTCCCTCTCTCACTGGCTGTCTCTCTCTCTGTCGAATAAATAAATAAAATCTTAAAAAAAAAATGTTAATAGTGCATATATACTAGATTGAGATTACAGGTAACTTGTTTTCCTATATACTTTCCTCAATTTCAAATGTTCCACAATAATGTGTTTACAATCAAGGGCGCCTGGGTGGCTCAGTCAGTTAAGCATCTGACTCTTGGTTTTGGCTCAGGTCATGATCTCAGGGTTTTGAGATCCACCCCCCAAGTCAGGGTCCATGCTCAGTGGGGAGTCTAAGATTCTCTCTCCCTCTCCTTCTCCCTCTGTCCCTTCTCCTGCTCATGCATTCTCTCTCTCAAAATAAATAAATAAATTTTTAAAAAACAATAATATGTTTACAATCAGATAAGACACAATAAATACTATTTTCCAAAGGTCAAAAAATAATAAAAGTGCATTACCAAATAGTATGTACAGTATTATTTCATTCTTTCTAACTCTTTATAACTTTGGAAAATCAGTAAGGGAAACAAAAATATGTTAACAATAGTTGGTTATCTTGGGGAAATAGTATTATGGTAATTTTTGTTTTCTTCTTTATGCATGTCTTTTTTGAAATTTTCATTAATTATCACATATTACTTTTGTAATATAAATTTTCTTATTTGGATGGAACTGGAGGGTATTATGCTAAGCAAACTAATTGGTCAGAGAAAGACAAATACTGTATGATTTCACTCATATGCAGAATTTAAGAAACAAACCAGATGAGCATAGGGGAAGGGAAGGGAAGGGAAAATAAGATAAAAACAGAGAGGGAGGTAAACTCTAAGAGATTCTTAACTATAGAAAACAAACTGAAGGTTGCTGGATGGGTGGTAAGTGGGGGGATGGGGTAACTGGGTAATGGGCATTAAGGAGGGCACTTGATGTAATGAGCACTGGGTGTTATATGCAACTGATGAATCACTAAATTCTACCCCTGAAACTAATAATATACTATATGTTAACTAAATTGGATATAAATTAAAAATTTTTTAAAACACTAAAATATAAATACTATCAATACTATATTTCCATTTGTAAATATGAAAATACTAATGACCCAATCAATGCTATAAAGGAAAATTCACAGATCTAAATGACTACATTAAGAATAAAAAAAATAATATTTTCTAATGCCTTTTATAACTTAAGGCATTGTATCTAGACTAATACTACTGAATGGATTATCACATTCAAGTTCAAACAACCAATATAGCTTTAAATATTGTATTACTAAAATTGTTATAAATAACAATTAATGATTTTAATAAATTAATATAAAACTTAATACAAAATTTATTATTAACATTACTAATAACTTAAATCATTAAAATATTAAATATCTTATACTTGACAGTTTACACAGAATACATACATTACGTTCTTCCTTAGCTGCTTCTTCTAACTGAGCGGCAAATTGTGAACAACATACCAAGAATGAATTCAGATCATCCCCAACCTTTTGAAAAGAATAACAAAACAAAGTTACTTTTGTTTCAGAATCCATATGCATCCCCATCTACATTTTAGTATATTTAATTATTTTGGAAAATATTTTTTATCTATACTTTATGTCCCTTCAAACCTTTAAGACAAGAAATCATGCTCCAAATGCTATACTAGCAAATTCTCCCAGAAAGTAGAAGAGAGAACATTCTGGGGAGTGGCCCATGAATGACATAAATACTGCTATGCCTCTTTTATTCTCCCCTGCACGTTGCAGAAAATCAAGCATCCCAGATTCAGACTTCTGAAATTTATGAATACCCAAAAAAAAAGTTGCCACTTGCATATATCTTAGAAATATCTCTTTGTGTTAAAAAATGAATGTTCATTATGACTTCTGAATTTAAGTATACTTGCCAAGAGCTGTAGTCTTTTACCCTCACTCAGTGGGCAAATGAACATTTTGAAGAAAAAGCAGTGACAGATGAAAATATCACAATGACTGAATCTTTTCTAGTAGAGCAGTGGTTTGTAAATCAGAGACAACCTATGATAAATAAATCTCAGATGCTTATATGCAGTTAGGATTCTCATAGAATGTTCTCCATGAGGAACATGTTCATTCAACATCACATTTTAAAATATACTCACAGGCTGATACACTTTTTTTTTGTCATGATAAAGACCTATGCCCATATAGGAGAGGGGGCAAAACTGAATTAGTTATTCGGGAGAGTGGGAAAATGAATGAACTAGGTTTACTAATTATAAATATAAAATGAGACTATAAGCATACTTGGGGATTTTCTTCTACTCACATTCAGACACCACAAATATAGAGAAGACTATGATTGATTTGATCAGGGCTGCCGTTTAACAAAATAAAATCAATATAGCATGGCAGGGCAAGAAAGTACATATGCATGGAAGCAATAATAATAATGGACCATGGAATTTAAGCTAGGTAAGTAAGATCACAAGGAGGATTTGGGACAGCAAAGGCAGTAAGACCAATGGATTATAGTTCGAATGGAATCAAAGGACTTTTGGAGACAGAATATTAGACAGACTAAGTGAGAAAGAGAAGAGATAGTGACCAGAGATTAAGATGATTGAAACATAAATAATGGAAAAGTTAAAGTTACTGGTTACGACAAAGACTAGAGGATATCATCTTGTCAGTTAGTTGCCGAGATGATAGAAGACAAGATCATTGGAGGAAAGAAATTCAATGAACTGAGATGCTGAATTATTTGCAAAGATCATCTACATGGATATCAAAAATATGACAACAGTGGTGTGAGACAAGTATATAATAGTCTTATAATAGTATCACGTATACTATTATAATAGTATTATAATGGTCATTATAATAGAGACTATTAGTTGCCTACTAAAAGACCTCGATTTTATTGGGGATGCCAATGTGCATAGCTAGTAATAATAAGGGGCACCTGGGTGGCTCATTTGGTTAAGTGTCTGCCTTTGGCTCAGATCATGATCCCGGGGTCCTGGGATCAAACCCTGTGTTGGGCTCCCTGCTCAGCAGGGAGCCTGCTTCTCCCTCTCCCTCTCCCCCTACCCACACCACTCATGTTCTCTCTCTCTCTCAAATAAATAAATAAAATCTTTAAAAAATAACAATAAGTTTTCCAGCCTCCTTTACCAATAAGGGTAGCCATGTGTCCCAATCAGGCCAATGAGACAAAAAGAAATTGTTGGGCAGCACTTCTAAAAAGATCTTTAAAAGGGAAGCAGAAATGCCACTTATGATTATGATGTGAAAAGGTAATAAGAGGTCTTCACTTTGGTGTTAACATCCAGAAAGGATGGCTTGCCTGGGGGCTCAGTCATGGTCCCAGGGGCCCCACACTGGGCTCCCTGCTCAGCAGGGAGTCTGCTTCTCTCTCTCTCTCTGCTCCTCCCCCTGCTCATGCTCTCTCTCTCTCTCTCTCAAAAAAAAAAAAAATTAAACATCCAGACATCCAGAAAAGAAAAATATAAAATATATAATTATCATCCCTTTCCTTGAGGATAGTGAAAAGGAGAGGATAGGATAAAAATCTGATGAACTGAATTTCACAGAAAAACTCTTGATAGATAAGCAAAGAACCAAAGCCATATCCATACCTAAAGGGAACATGGTGGAGAAAGAAGAACGCTTGGTCTAGTGTGTGCAAAGTGTGCCAAGTCAGCCAAGTCAAAAAGCAGGCCTACCATTGACAGACAGAATTTAGAGGATGAAGAAAAACCGGCTGAGCCTTTGACAGCCATTTAGGCTAACAGACTGGAATGAGAAAAGCTCCCACAGCAAATCACTCAACCCAACCATTTTTCTTCTACCAAACCCCTTCCCATTTGAATTTTGCCAAAAAGGTGGCAGAAAGGGAGGCCCACATTCCTTAGGAATGGTCAAAATTAAAAAGTCTGACAATACCAATTTTGGTAAGGATGTACAGCCACTGGAACTCTCCTAGGGAGCTGATAGGAACATAAAATGATTTTGCCACGTTGGGAAGTAGTTTGGCAATTGCTCGTAAAATTAAACATATACTTATAACTCACCAGTACCATTCCAAAGCAATTATGCAAGATGAATAAACACATACATCCTCACAAAGATTTACACACAAACATTCATAGAAACTTCATTCATACAGAGGGGAACCTGCACCCCAATGTTCATAGGAGCAATGTCCACGATAGCCAACTTTGGGAAGGAGCCAAGATGTCTTTCGGCAGATGAATAAAGAAGATGTCGTGTATACACACACACACACACACACACACACACACAATGGAATATTACTCGGCCATCCGAAAAGATGAATACTTACCATTTACATTGAGGTGGATGGAACTGGAGGGTATTACGCTACGTGAAATAAGTCAGTCGGGGAAAGACAATTATCATATGGTTTCACTCATATGTAGAATATAAGAAACAGTGCAGAGGACCACAAGAGAAGGGAGGGAAAACTGATTGGGAAGAAATCAGAGAAGGAGACAAACCATGAGAGATTCTTAACTATGGGAAACAAACTGAGGGTGGCTGAAAGGGAGGGGTTCGGGGGAGATGGGGTAGCCAAATGATGGGCATTAAGGAGGGCATGTGATGTGATGAGCACTGGGTGTTATATGCAACTGATGAATTGCTGAACACTACATCTGAAACTAATGATGTACTATGTGTTAGCTAATTGAATTTAAATTAAAAAAAAAAAAAGAAAGTTCATTCATAACAGCTAAAATAGCTACTGGATCCAACGACCTAAGTGTTTATTAACTGATGAACGGATAAACAAACTGTGGTATAGCCATACAATGGAATATTCACAATAAAAGAAACAAACTACTGATACATAGAACAGCATGGATGACTCTCAAAAACATGATGATGGAGTAGTGAAGGCTAGATATATAAGGCTACATATTATATGATTTTATTTATAGGACATTCTAGAAAAGGCACAAGTATACTGTAGATCAGTGGTTGTCTGGAGCCAGGGTAGGAAAGAATTAACTGTAAATGGAGTACAAGGAGGCTTTTGGGGATAATGAAAATGTTTTAAGGTTTGATTGGCATTTACACAACTATAAAAAGCAGGAACTAAGAAACAGAGGAATCTCATCCTGCATGTTCTTGTGGTAATTGTATTTTGAAGCTCTGCCAGCATTGAACCAAGATGTGAACCAAAACTATTTAAAATCAGAGTTCAAACTCTCGCCACCTAAAATATTGGCAATATCAAAGAAATCAGCCCCTCAGGGGAAGAAGCAATAGGAGAGATTATGGGTTACACAAATCAGACAAGAACTCAACTTAATTAAAATATGGACCAGTTCCTGCTCAAATCAATTCTTGTAGGAATAAGAATTATTAGCTGTTCACCCAAAATGCCAGGAAGGAAACAGTAAGCATTCTTTAGAAAATAAACATTGTACCACAGTTTCCAGTGTTTTTCTAAATCTAATGTTTGGGATCCAATAAAAAAAAATTACAAATCATATGAAGAATCAGGAATAATCAAAAGAAAAAAACAGAAGTAAACACACTGATGACCCAGATATTGGAAATTAGCAGACAAAAACTTTTAAAACTCTGTGACTGGTAAAAGAATTTGCAGGAAAAGATAGGTAGACTAGATGAAGAGGTGGATAATAGCTGGAGAAATATAAAACCCCCTAAAAAGTAACCCAAAGATAATCCTTCAATATATACCAGACATTTGCTACAACTCAATAACTTCTTGGTTTAGTTTTTTGAGGCTGTTTTTTTTTTTTTTAGCAAAATAGAAACAGAAGAATACTTTCTTAACGTGATAAAGAATATACATCTCAAACCCAACAAGTAACCAATGTTTAAAAATTAAATAGAATGGGGGCGCCTGGGTGGCACAGCGGTTCAGCATCTGCCTTCGGCTCAGGGTGTGATCCCGGCGTTATGGGATCGAGCCCCACATCAGGTTACTCTGCTATGAGCCTGCTTCTTCCTCTCCCACTCCCCCTGCTTGTGTTCCCTCTCTCGCTGGCTGTCTCTATCTCTGTCGAA
Organism: Ailuropoda melanoleuca; assembly: GCF_002007445.2. NCBI lineage: Eukaryota > Metazoa > Chordata > Mammalia > Carnivora > Ursidae > Ailuropoda > Ailuropoda melanoleuca. Next base: position 28,566,656 of record NC_048232.1, on the reverse strand, counting down.
TAAATAAATAAAATTTTTTTAAAAAATTAAATAGAATAGGAATTAACAATAAAAGTAGGTTTAAAATATAGATATGTCTTGGGGTACCTGGGTGGCTCAGTTGGTTAAGTGGCTGCCTTTGGCTCAGGTCATGATCCCGGGGACCCGGGATGGAGCCCCACGACAGGCTTCCCTGCTCAGTGAGGAGCCTGCTTCTCCCTCTGCCTCTGCCCCTCCTCCCGCTCATACTCCCTCTCTAATAAATAAACTCTTTTTAAAATGAAATGAATAAATAAAAATATATAGATATGTCTTAATTAAACTTCAAGATAAGTGTTGGCAGAGGATAGAAAAATAAGTACTCTACTTTCAAGTTCCCTAACTGAATCATTTTCACAGATGGGGAATTCATTCTGAGAGCATAAATGAAATCCAAAAGAAAATCTTAACCCTTTTCAGTGTTAACGCCTCTACATTAGGGTTACATATACTTACTGATAAAGTTAATTCTTCATTTTCAGGCTTCAGAACTGATTTTTCTCCATTTTGAATGGTAAATCCATAGGTTTCTTCCAAAGTAGAAACAATCTGTGAGTGAATCAAAGCAAATTAAGTATTTTTATAGTTTAAAATTATTATACTAAATGTAAAAAGACATTTAATCAAACATGTCAGGACCTTCTTAGCAGTAAGCCTTATTTCTTCCAGTGCCATAAATTTTAAATTTTCCATCTCACACCCCATCTCATATCACCATAAAGAAATGATGAGAAACAGGCCTCGACTCTACTCCCTACAATGGAGAAAGTCCCTATGACTCCCATTTCTTTGTTGACAGAGGTGTAAAAGACTGAGTAGCTGAAGCATCAACTCCACTTACCACCAAAGTATTCCTCAAAATCTGACTGATTCAACTTTCTTCTTTGAAGAGAAGTGGGCAAAACAGAAATGGAAACCAGAGAGCAATAAACTTTTAAGGAAATTCTCTAAGCTAACACCTCAAACTTTGAGGAAATTTCTATTTTGGAAATTTGACAAACTATATTCTTTTTATATTTGTACTATTCTTCATTGTTCTCATCTGGTATTTGGTACATCTACAATCAATCCCTCTCATTGTGCAAAGAGAAACTCACCGAAAAGGAAATTTTTTTTTTCCCCAACACTAAGAGCTAGTTTCTAAAGTGCTAAGAAGAGTTAGCATAGCAGGAATGAGAGCTGGAAAGGCCTACCGTTAGAAAGATCTGCTTGCAAGGCTGGCATGGGACTGGTGTCTCAGTACTTGGATTTTAGGAGTGTTCCCATCATTCACTGAGGACAGTGGCTCATTGTCCCTAAACTATTTACACAAGCAATGTGGTTTATCCTAAACATCTGCTTTCCTTCAGGGAGTCTGGAATTTTGGTACATGCTAGGCGAAGTACCTAGATGAGCAATCCCCAATAAAACTCTGGGCATTGAGTCTCTAATGAGCTTCTCCAACAGACATTTCATATGTGTTGTCATAATGTGTTGCTGGAGGAATTAAGCACATCCTGTGTGGCTTTAAAGGAAGAGGAATCTTGGATCTAGTTTCCTCCAGACTTCATCCCATAAGCCTATTCCCTTTGTTGATTTTGCTTTGTATCCTTTCACCGTAATAAATCTTAGCCATCAACAGGACTATATTTTTAGTCTAGTGCACCTTCCTAACAAATCACTAAGCCTGGCACTGGTCATGCAGACCCCAAACGCAGGAACCAAGAAGTGTCTTACCATCTTCAGATGTTTGGTAATTTTCCTGATTAATTCATCTTCTGCTATTAACTCCTTTGTCTTACTTGATGGAATGGGCAAAGCATACCTTATGATGGATTCCCCCACTGGTGGAGATCCTAAGACCATTGGTTCAAGTTTATCACGTACTAATTTTGCACTACGTTTTTCCTTTGGTTTAGGTGACAATGATAAATTAAATAGTCCTTTCTTGTAAGTGAATTCTGGAACATTTGCCAATTTATTACTGGAGGCTAACAGATGTTTTGCTGGCTTCATTTCGTTATTTTACTTTACTTCCAAGTTATAGATGAAAAAATTATATTCCTCCCTGTGAATAAAACATTAAGATTTCAGATTAAAAATTACGGCAGGATTATCAATTGCCATGCAGATGGTGAGTCCCAAAATCAGCTCTACAGAAATCAGAAAATGGAGAGAATATATTCCTAACAACAAATACCAACAAAAAATTAAAAAACAAGCAAACAAACAAAAAAACTGCAAGAAATCCCTACAGTGGCTGAAGGCTGATTTAGGTATGGGCATTTAGGATGGGGTCTGAAGAGGAGACAGAGACAGTGGCAGGAATCATAGAATTTCTTTAGAAAAAGTTTAAAATTTGATTCTTACCTTTCCCCCATTTTTTGAGGTAATATATGCCCTTTATCATTATTTCTATAGGAATAATAGCCTAGGCCCAGGGTATCAACAGAGTAATATCAAGGCAGCATGAAAGTCAGGCTGAGATAAAAAGTACAGACTGGGCAGGTCTTAGGCTTTCATTCTTCTACTACTCTCTCTTTCCAAAGCTGATTAAAACTCAGGACAATGCATTCTCCCACAGAGTTTTAAACCATCTGCTTGACCATGGGAGTTGTCTCATAGACTGACAAATTAATACAGAATAGCGTTGGTTCTCTGTTGTCTGAACTTAGATGTCTCATTGTTGTAGTTTTAACTGTGTCCCCCCAAAAAAATATGTTCATTTCTAACCTCTGGCACCTGTGAATATGACCATATTTGAAAACAGTCGTTGAGGATGTAACCAAGTTAAGATGAGGTCATACTAGATTACAATGGGCCCTAAATTCAATGACTGGTGTATCATAAGAAAGCCATATAAGGGCACCTGAGTGGTGCAGTTGGTTAAGCATCTGACTCTCGGTTTTGGCTCAGGTTCTGATCTCAGGGTCCTGAGATCAAGCCCCATGTCAGGCTCTGTGCTCACAGTGGAGTCTGCTGGGGACTCTCTCCCTCGCCCTCTCGCTCTGATCCTCCTCCTCCAGCACCACACTCATTCTCTCTCTCTCTAAAATAAATAAATAAATAAATCTTAAAAAAAAAAAAAGAAATCATGTAAAGACACCAGATATATACAGGGGTAAAGGTCATGTAATGACAGAGGCAGAGACTAGAGTAATGCAACTACAAGCTAAGGAATGTTAAAGATTCCCAGCATCCTCGCTAGGAAGAAGCAAAGGAAATTCTTCCCTAGAACCTTTAGAAGGAGCATAGCACTGCAAACACCTTGATTTCAGATTCCTAGACTCCTGAACTGTGAGAGAATAAATTGCTATTGTTTTAAGCCACTTACTTTGTGGTATTTTGTAATGGCAGCCCTGGGGAACAAATACACACATATAATTTTCTTAAACTTGATGGGAGGGACATAGATTGGGGCCTGGCTTTTGACCATTTCATAATAATAGATTATTAGACAAGAGTAGCTGACACTTCCAAGGGCATATGAGCTCACAGGTGAAAATAACTTGACACCTGAAAAATACAAGTTTTGCAAAAGTAAAACAACAAACTGGAGGGAAAAAAAGTCCAGGGGCGCTTGGGTGATTTAGTCAGAAGAGCATGGGACTCTTGATCTCAGGGTTGTAAGTTCCAGTCCCACACTGGGTGTAGAGATCACTTAAATAAATAAATACATAAATACATATACATACATAAATACAAACTTAAAGAGAAACCAAATACACAGACACACATACACACACACACACATAGAATATTAGCACTATAAAACAGGTACACAGGGTATTTTTTTAAAGACTTGAGTAGAAATATTACAAATGAAAAATGTAATAACATAACTGATCACAGAATAATATTGCTGAAGAATAAATTAGGAAAATGAAAGATCAGATTGAGGTGTTCTGCCAGAAAGCAGCAGAAAAGGATAAAGAAATAGAAATGAAAAATAAAGAGATATGCAGAATTATATAAATGCCAAAAACCAGAACAGAAGATCCAGTGAGAAAGCAGATATGGACAGGAGGATATGTTTGAAGAAAAAATAAAGATAAATTTCTCTGATTTATGTATAGTGGAAACCACAGATCAGAAGTGTTCACAAAACGCTAGAAGTAAACAGATAAACAATAAAACAGTTTAACACAGAATGAAATGTAAGAATCCCAAAGAGAAAAATCTGAAAGATTTCAGAAAGAAGATATAACCTAAAAAGGATAAAAAATTGAATTTCCAGATGTTTTAATAACATCTCTCTTCAAAGGATTCTGTATCTTATCTAAATTGCAAACTCTCTGGATGCAGAGTTTAGCTGAAGAATAAAAATGATGCAAATATTAGCAGCATTTATCGCACTGTCTTGAACACGAATAAAGTGAAATGCACAACATCATCAGTAAGTATTGAGTTAATACCAACCAGATTTTAAAGAATTTAAAAAATTAACAGTCCTATGAAAAATGGGAAAATATAGGTCTGCATTTGTTGATAACATAATAAACATGATTAAATTTTTAGAGTAGCACCTAGTATAGAGAGGGTCATCTAATAAATTTTAAGAGCCTGATAATAGGTATTTTTATTTAGCAGAAACCATGGCAAAATTCAATGGCATCCTGTTAGCACATTTCTGCAAAATACAAATATTAGCACCGAATAATAGACCATTTAGGAAGTAAAATACAAAACCAAATAATAAATATTATAGGATACATTATGAATAAAATCAGTTTGATTGACGTTTTTAAGAACTAATTCTTTCTCAATGATTTTGGACATAATCCTTAATGTAAAACACAAAAGGCACATAACAGTTATTGAAATAATTGTGGATTTCCAAAATGCAAATATTTCTATATGTGAACATGTATTAGGATTTTGACCAATAAATGACACAACTGGAGAAGAATCATAGACATTTTTAAGAGCTTACCAAAAAAATAAAGTTAAAAAATATATAATATATATATATATAAGCTATATAATAGGGATACAATGACTCAGATACACATGAGAAGAACAAAGCAAACAGAAAATCCTCAAAAATGAAAATTCTATGATATTTTGCACTTGTCAAGACATTTTTTTTTAACTTGGTCATGAATGATAGAGCAAAAATATCTTCTGAAACACCGAAAATTTTTATTTCATTCACAAACTACACTACTGCTTTATTGTTTTAGAAACACTGGAGTTAATAAACATAATTTTTAAATCATAATCAAATAAGTATTGGGAAACATTATTTGATGCCATGTCACTAAAAATTCATTTTGAAGAAAGTATGCAATGTTCTTTTGGAAACTGCTGATAATAATAATAAATATACGTCTCTGGTTAATTCCAAGGTAATGTATGATTTTTGGTGCTATTGTAAATGGGGTGGATTCCCTAATTTTTCTTTCTTCAGTCTCATTATTCGTGTAGAGAAATGCAACTGATTTCTGAGCATTGATTTTGTATCCCGCCACATTACTGAATTGCTCTATAACTTCTAATAGTTTGAGTGGATTCTTTTGGGTTTTCCATATAGAGTATCATGTCATCTGTGAAGAGAGATAGTTTGACTTCTTCTTTGCTGATTTGGATACCTTTTATCCCTTTTTGTTGTCTGATTGCTGTTGCAAGGACTTCTAGTACTATGTTGAATAATAGTGGCGAGAGTGGGCATCCTTGTCGTGTTCCTGATCTTAAAGGGAAAGGCTTCCAGGTTTTCCCCATTGAGAATGATATTTGCTGTAGGCTTTTCATAGACGGTTTTTATGAGATTGAGGAATGAACCCTCTATGCCTACACTCTGAAGGGTTTTAATCAGGAAAGGATGCTGTATTTTGTCAAATGATTTTCTGCATCTATTGAGAGGATCATATGATTTTTGGCTTTTTTCTTGTTGATAAAATCTATGACACTGATAGATTTGCGAATGTTGAACCACCCTTGCATCCCAGGGATGAATCCCACTTGGTCAGGATGGATAATCCTTTTAATGTACTATTGGATTCTATTAGCAAGGATCTTGTTGAGAATTTTGGCATCCATATTCATTAGGGAGATCGGTCTGTAATTCTCCCCTTTGATGGGGTCTTTGCCTGTTTTGGGGATCAAGGTAATATTGGCCTCATAGAATGAGTTTGGTAGCTTTCCTTCTGTTTCTATTTTTTGAAATAGCTTTAGGAGAATAGGTATTATTTCTTCTTAGAACGTGTGGTAGAATTCCCCGGGAAAACCATCAGGCCCTGGCGTTTTGTTTTTTGGAAGGTTTTTAATCACTGTTTCAATCTCTTCATAATTAATTGGCCTGTTTAGAAAATCAATTTCTTCCTGTTTCAGTCTTGGTAGTTTATAGGTTTCCAGGAAGGCCTCCATCTCTTCCAGATTGCTTAATTTATTGGCATAAAGCTGTTGATAAAGGTTTCTAATAATCCTTCCAATTTCATTGGTGTTGGTTGTGACCTCTCCCTTTTCATTCATAATTTTATTAATTTGCATCCTTTCTCAATTCTTTTGGATAAGTCTTGCCAGTGGTTTGTCAATTTTATTTATTCTTTCAAAGAACCAGCTTCTAGTTCTGTTGATCTGCTCTACTGTGCTCCTGGTTTCTAATTCATTGATCTCTGCTCTAATCTTGATCAACTGCTTTCTCGTGTGTGGATTAGGCCTGTTCCTCTGTTGCTGTTCCAGCTTCTTGAGGTGAGAATATAAAAACTGCATTTTAGATTTTTCTATTCTTTTGAGTGAGGCTTGGATGGCTAAGTATTTTCCCGTTAGGACTGTCTTTGCAATGTCCCATAGGTTTTGGACCCTTGTGTTTTCATTCTCGTTGGTCTCCATAAATTGTTTGAATTGATTTTTGATTTGNTGGTCTCCATAAATTGTTTAATTTGTTTTTTGATTTCCTGGTTTATCGAGTCATTCTTGAGCAGGATGGTTCTTAGCCTCCAAGTGTTTGAGTTTCTTCCAGGTTTTTCCTTGTGGTTGAGTTCCAATTTCAGAGCGTTGTGGTCTGAGAATATGCAGGGAATAATTTCAGTCTTTTGGTATCAGTTGAGACCTGTTTTGTGACCCAGAACATGCTCTATTCTTGAGAATGTTCCATGGANCCCCCTTAGGACTGCCTTTGCAGTATCCCATAGGTTTTGGACCGTTGTGTATTCATTCTCGTTGGTCTCCATAAATTGTTTAATTTGTTTTTTGATTTCCTGGTTTATCGAGTCATTCTTGAGCAGGATGGTTCTTAGCCTCCAAGTGTTTGAGTTTCTTCCAGGTTTTTCCTTGTGGTTGAGTTCCAATTTCAGAGCGTTGTGGTCTGAGAATATGCAGGGGATAATTTCAATCTTTTGGTATTGGCTGAGACCTGTTTTGTGTCCCAGAGCATGATCTATTCTTGAGAATGTTCCATGGGCATTTGAATAGAATGAGTATTCTTTGGTTCTGGGGTGTAGTGTTCTATATATATCTATGAGGTCCAACTCATCTAGTATGGCATTCAAAGCTCTTGTTTCTTTGTTGATTCTCTGCTTAGGTGATCTATTGCTGATAGTGGACTGTTGAGGATCTATATTCTAGAAACTACAAATCACTCTTGAAAGATACTGAAGACACAANATTGAGGAAGACATAAAAAGATGGAAAAATATTCCATGCTCATGGATTGGAAGAATTAACATAGTTAAAATGTCCATGCTACCCAGAGCAATCTACACTTTCAATGCTATCCCGATCAAAATACCGAGGACATTTTTCAAAGAACTGGAACAAATAGTCCTTAAATTTGTATGGAAACAGAAAAGGCCCCGAATCGCCAAGGAATTGTTGAAAAGGAAAAACAAAGCTGGGGCACCACGTTGCCGGATTTCAAGCGATACTACAAAGCTGTGATCACAAAGACAGCATGGTACTGGCACAAAAACAGATACATAGACCAACGGAACAGAATAGAGAACCCAGAAATGGACCCTCGGCTCTTTGGGCAACTAATCTTTGATAAAGCAGGAAAAAACATCTGGTGGAAAAAAGACAGCCTCTTCAATAAATGGTGCTGGGAAAATTGCACAGCTACATGCAAAAGAATGACACTCGACCACTCTCACACCATACACAAAGATAAACTCCAAATGGATGAAAGACCTAGATGTGAGACAGGAATGCATCAAAATCCTAGAGGAGAGCATAGGCAGCAACCTCTATGACATCGGCCACAGCAACCTTTTTCACGACACATCGCCAAAGGCAAGAGAAATAAAAGATAAAATGAACTTATGGGACTTTATCAGNCCAGCCATTGCACTACTGGGTATTTACCCCAAAGATACAGATGTAGTGAAGAGAAGGGCCATATGCACCCCAATGTTCATAGCAGCATTGTCCACAATAGCTAAATTGTGGAAGGAGCCGAGATGCCCTTCAACAGATGACTGGATTAAGAAGCTGTGGTCCATATATACAATGGAATATTACTCAGCTATCAAAAAGAACAATTTCTCAACATTTGCAGCAACATGGATGGCACTGGAGGAGATAATGCTAAGTGAAATAGGTCATGCAGAGAAAGACAATTATCATATGGTTTCTCTCATCTATGGAACATAAGAACTAGGAGGATCGGTAGGGGAAGANAATGAAGCATGAGAGACTATGGACTCTGAGAAACAAACTGAGTGCTTCAGAGGGGAGGGGGGTGTGGGAATGGGATACACCGGTGATGGATAGTAAGGAGGGAACGTATTGCATGGTGCACTGGGTGTTATACACAAATAATGAATCATTGAACTTTACATCAAAAACCAGGGATGTACTGTATGGTGACTAACATAATATAATAAAAAATATTTTAATAAAAAATAATAATAAATACATACATTATAGAACATAAGCCAAAGTCCCCTATTGAAAAATATTCCTTTTTATATTTTTCTCATATTACCTGTGGCATAATGTTTTAAGTAAAGTTAAGGTAGTTAAGTGATACAGAAATCAAAATTCAATTTACAAAACTGAAAAGCATCAAAAGAATTTCAAAGAAATTATATTGACAAAGGCATTCCATCAAAAGTGTCAGGTCTGAGAGAGAAGGACCAACAAAAAAGACTTAAGAATGAGTGACAAAGGAGCCAGAAGGTAAAACCAAGAAAATACATTGAGAAAATACAGTGAGAAAAACTTCTGCCTGAGTGATGATCGTCAGGTAAGTTGAGGACTAAGAACCAATGGATTTAGCAGCCTGGAGGTAGGTCACTTGTGACCTAAAGTACAGCAACAATTTTAAGAATGATGGAGGTGAATGCCTGATTGATCTATGTTCAAAAGAGAATTATCGAAGAGGAAGTGGAGACAGTGAATATGAATGTAAGCACTTGAGAAATTGTGCTACAAAAGAGAGTAAAATATGGGCAATAGGAAGATTTTTTTATGAGAAAAGTAACATGTTTGTATCTGTCATAGGTTGAATTATGTCCTCTCCCCAAAAATATGTTCACGTCCTAACCCCAGAACCCATGAATGTGATCTTATTTGGAAATAAGGCCTTTGTAGATGCAATCAAGTTACGATGAATTCAAACTGGACTGGCCCCAACCCCAGGTTGTATTGGAAGAAAAAAATAGATACAGGAGAGAACAGTACGTGAAGGCAGAGACTGGCCCATGACTCTATAAACTAAGGGACACCTACCAGTGGCAGCAGCCTCCAGAAGCTAGGAAAGAAACATGGAACAAAAATTCTCCCTCAGAGCCTCCGGGAGGAACCAACACTGCCCACACTTTTCAGCTTTCAGCTTCCAGAAGTCAAAGAGAATAGATTTCTGTTGTTTGTGGTACTTTTTTAGGCATCGCTAGGAAACTAATACATACGCTGATGGAAATGACCCAATAGAAAGCAAAACGTGTTTACTGGTATAGAAGGAAACTGATGGGATGATACCCTGGAGTGAACAAGGGAAAATGGGTTTTCACGCAGAAATGCTCCCGTGCACGTAAGGTAGGCACAGGTTACATTTATCTGTGGTACCAGATAGGAAGGCAGGGATGCCGGCCACGTCAAGAAACCAATTAAGAAAAAGACGGGCCATTCAGGTGCTACAAAACCACCTCATCAATGGATCCATGAAATTCACATGCGTATAGGAATAAAGGTTACAGGGAGTAAACGCTTGTATTTACAAGAAAATGTTTAAGGATTCTACGTAGTCTCTTCCTCTAACCCTCTAACCATGCTAGGAGGTGGACGTTGTATCACCACAAATTTGCCCAAGTTTACAGTCACCTGCTACCACAGAGACAAAAGTTTTCCGGTCCTCCGTCAAGGATTCACCTCAAACCCTTTAACCATACAGTACACAAGGAAATGGGGTGCGGGGCACAGGGTAGGAAAGCTCTGATTTGCCCTAGATTTCTCATCAACAGCGGCACCACCGCCACTGAGTGAGGGAAAGGAAACGCTTTTGCCAGAGAACCCAACACTCACAATCCGATGAGGGAAGGACCGCGCACGCCTCCCCGCCTGGTAGTCCGCGTACCTAATGGCTGTGGGGAAAGCCAGGTTCCTGGGTGGTGTTGCCCGGACGAAGAGGGCTCTGAGGTGAAAGAGTTGGAAATGCTGAGCCTCCCAGACTTCCTACCGCGCGGAAGCCTGCAAACCCTGCAGACTCCAGCCCTGCTGTTTTACAAACTGACATTTGGGCGGAAAGGCCGGGCCTCTGCGCCCCGAGGAGGCAACAACTACCGTGGCCTGGCGCAAAGCCGCGGGGTTGGCGGTTGACGCCGCGTCACGGTCGCCCCCGCCGCGCGCGTCCCCCCGCGGCGCGCGCCCCCGCCGGCGAGGTGTGCGCAGAGCTAGGAGCGGGAACTTGGGCTGAGTTTTTTCCGGAGTTGAAGGCGAGAGGAATTTGGGCAACGGTGGAAGCCTAAAAGTAGTCAGGTCCAAACAGTGCCCTCTTTCTCGCTCCCCGGCCTGTGTAATCCCCCCCCCCCCCCCCCCCCCCCCCGCCACGACGCTGCACACGTGAGATTCTTTTACACGTTTGGCTTAAAGAAATAAAACAAGGGCCTATTCGGTGCTTTGAGAACTTGGGCTTCACCTGCAAGACCTGAGCCCCAGCCGCTCATCTGCCGCTGTCGAAAGATACTTTCAGTCCGAGGTTTTGCAGAGTCCTTTACCAGACTCTGAGCTCCCACGGAATTGGGCAGCGGCTGCGAGGTTTTAAAAATAAAACGGACTAAAAAGTTGACTTGTGCTACATAAGCAGTCTCTTGCCATCAGTTTCCCTGCACTGTTTTCCTATGCAATTTTCCAAAGTAGAGTTTTTGTTAGTTTGACTTAAAGTAATTAATTTTTTCTTTAAAAATAAAAAATGAAGGTTACTGATTTAAAGCACTCTCCAAATAAGCTTTTATTGCCCGAAGTATAATGTTTTAATATTTAAAAATATTAACTTGATATAATTTAATGTTTTAATAATGGATGTGTTTGGTTTGCTATATGAATATTCAAATAAATAGTCCAGAACAAAAGCTGAGCCAAGAAGTGCAAAAATGGAAGAGGGCTCAAGACTGAGGCATAGAAGGATCCTGAACTCACCTATTCCCCCAAACACAAGAAATCTACAGCTACATCTGGAAAATTTCCCTCTGCAAAGGACTTTGAAAGCTAGCTGAACAGCACCTCCACAGCATAGGAGAAAAGGGCCACACTGAGACAGGTAGAAGAGATAGAGACCAAGGCTTGCAAGAAACCCCACCTCAGGCCCAGCAGACCCACAATTAGGAGAGATCTCGTAACACAGAGCTTGTCCCTGAGGAGGGAGGGATTTGTGCTCCTCACCAGGCACCCCAACTCTGGACCTATACCAGAGAGACAAGCCCCCAGAACGTCTGGCCATGAAAACCAAAGTTTACTTCCAGGAGAACCACTATAAATATAGAACAGAAAATCACTCTTAAAGGGCTTGTGCACAGACTCAGTTGTCACCCCTCAGACCCCAGGGCAAAAGCAACAGTTCAAAGTGCACCTACATCATAAGCAAAGGAGACTCATTTGCTAATCTTAAAAATATTTTGTTTATATTCAATTGATATTGTGGTCATTGCAAGGATCTGGGACAATCTAAATTCTGACAAAAAGTGGAATTTCCCCTTGACTCCCACATTTTTTAATTTTCAGAGTTATATAGAAGGTATGTGACACATTTATTCATATATATGAATCCAATATGCTTGTATGTAACATAAACTTTCTATATATTGAGATGTACATGTTTAAAAGACAGAAAATACTTGTGTTTTATCCTTTCCTGGGTATCGGCACACAATAATAAATTCTCGTTAAGTGAATGTTATAACTTTTTTCAAAAGTGCAAAAATATAAGAGATCCATGGAAAATTGTCCCCCAATAGATGAAAAAAGAGCTACCATGCTAACACTAGTCAAAAGAAAGCTGTAGTTTTTATATTAATTACAGAAAAACTAGATTTTTGAGTAAAGATTATTACCAGGGATAAAGTGGGTTATTTCATAATAATAAAGAAGCCATTCGTTAAGAACACATAACAATCCTAAACATTTATAGACCTAACAAAATAGGAACAAAATACATAAAACAAAAACTGATAGGATTCCAAGGAGAGCTAGACAAACCCACAATTAAAGTCAGAGATTTCATCATGTTGAGTAAGGAAAGGGTTAAGATATAGGCAGGGAGAGATGAGTTGAGCCCTGACTAGGCTCTGAAACTATTCCTCGCAGTCAGAAGCACTAAGACAGAGTGAACAAGAGATTAGGAAATAGGCCAGACCACCTGGTCCTGGATGTTAGGGAGTATTTTCCTTTGGCAGCTACATTGTAATCACAGAAAATCACCAGACCTCAAAGAAGTCATTAAGGATGTTATCAATAGTCCTTGCTCAAACCAAGATGGCACAATTATCTCAAGGCCACAAGCTTACTGGTCAAGTTTTCAATAAAAGACAACCACTGGGGATCCCTCTCATTCTAGAGAGCTTTTCCTTTCCTTTTTGTTCTCACCTTCACATAATAAACTTTCACTTAGCTTCACCCTTTTGTGTCCTCCAGATTCATTCTTTGACTCCTCTGACTCCATGACACAAGAACCCTGCAATCCTGCAATAAGATCTCCCTCCATACTTGATCAAATAAGTACACAGAAAATCAGTTAGGATATAGAAACTTGAATATGCTTTCAACACTAACAACATTATCAATCAATTAGTAACTCATGTGTCAAAGAAGTAATCAAAATGGAAATTAAAAAGTATATTGAACTGAATGAAAATAAAACAGAGCATATCAAAATGTGTGGGATGCTGCTAAAGTAATGTGTAGAAGAAAATGTATATTTCACTACACCACACACCTGTAATAAGAAGAAGAAAGTTCTCAAATCAATCACTTCCATTAAAAAGGGAAGAAACTGAAAAGGAAAGAGCAAATGAAACACAAAGGGAGCAGAAGAAAGGAAATGATTAAGAACAGAAATCAATAAAAAAAACAAATAGCAGACACCAATAAACCCAATAACTGGCTGTTTCACAAAATCCAAAAGAGATTAATATCTGCCCAGAGTAATCAGAAGAAAAAAAAGAGAGAGAGAAGACCCAAATTACCAATATCAGGCACTACAAATTTATGGATGTTAACAGGATAATAAAGGAGGTTTTGAACAATTTTATGCCCATAAATTCAACAACTTGGATAAAATGTATAAATTCCTGAAAGACAGAAATTATCAAAGTTCATTCAACAAGAAAAAGGTACCCTGAATACAATTATATCTAAAGAAATTAAGTTTGTAGTTAAAAAATTAAGAAAAGTTTTCCACTAAGAGAACTCCAGATCCAGATAGCATCATTGGTGAGTAATAAAACATTAAAGAAGAAACAATACAAATTTTATACAAATGCATCCAGAAAATTGCAGAGGATCCAGGGATACTTCCCAACTCATTCTGAGAGGCAGTGTTACCCTAACACCAAGACCAAAGACATTAAAGAAAAGAAAACTACAAGTCAATATCCCACCTGAACATATATGCAATAATTGTTCATGAAATTTTAGCAAATTGAACCAAAAAAAAATATATATATATAGTAGTCATGACCAAGTGGGGTTTATCCCAGGGGTGCAAGTTTGCATTAACATATGATAATCAATGAAATCATCATATTTACAGGCTAAAACACACACGTATGCACACACACATATGATTATCTAAAGAGGGGCTGAAGAAGTAATTGACAAAATCCAACATCTATTCTAGATTTTTTTTAATCCGAAACCCAAAATAAAAACTTTCTTAAACTGATAAAATGCATCAGTGAAAAACCTACAGCTAACATATCCAATGGTAAAGATTGACTGCTTCCCCCCTATGATAAGGAACAAGGTAAGGCTGTCTGTTCTCATTACTTCTTTTCAACAATATACTTACTCGAAGTCCTAACCAGTGCAAAAGTCAAGGAAAAGAAATAGAGTTCAAACTGGAATGGAAGAAAAATGAAAATTTTAATAAAGAAACAAAATGATCTATGTAGAAAGTCTGATGAAATCTTCAAAAATTAAGAAGTTTAACTTTGTTGTAGTTACAAGATCAAAATACAAAAATCAATTATGTTTCTGTATGCCCTTGATGAACAATGAGGAAGTAAAATACCATAAAAACCACTCACCATAGCATCAAAAATGTGAAGTATTTATGCATAATGCTGAAAAATGTGCAAAACCTCTATACTGAAAACTACAAAAAATTGTTGAGAGAAAATAAAGGTCTAAATAAATGCAGCTACATGGTGCTCATGAGTTAGATTTAATAACGTTAAGATGTCACCTCTCCCCTACGTAATGTATAAATTCAAAATAATCCCAATCAAAATACCAGCAGGCCTCTTTGAAGAAATTGGCAACCTGATGCTAAAATACCTTTGGAAATGAAAAGAACCTACAATAACCAAAACAACTTTGAAAAAGAATAAAGTTGGGGGACTTCAAACAAAAAGCAGAGTCCCAGAGGAGTTCCTGGTGCCCCCAGGAATAAAGTCTTGTTTACAACTGTTGAGCAATGCCCTCTTTCCCCCGGGTGGCATCTATAGCTCTCATAGTACACAGTTGACAGTGGCTCCAACATGGCCTCCCAGCCGCTGATACACTTTAGGGTTCTGTCTTCTGTTCAAATTATTGAGAACACTTGTTTTTTGGAGGGACTGCATAATGGCAGTCAGTCCAATTGTTCTGTTTGTTTATAATAACAGTTGAGTGGGATTTGTCCATCCCATGAAATGCCTGAATAATAGGTATGGGAATGTGTGTGAGAAAGACCACAAAAATTTTCATAAGGTTTTGCATAGGACGTGAAGAAGCTGGGGCCATTCGCTGCTATTTCTAATACTGAGAAGTAAGATTAAGAGAATAGCAATCAGGATTTGGTTAAGATGGCGGAGGAGTAGGGGACCCCTTTTTCAGCCGGTCCCCTGAGTTGAGCTGGATAGGTACCAGACCAGCAGGAATATCCACGGAATCAGCCTGAGACGCAGGAAGATACATCTGGATCTCTACAAATGAACATCTCCAGCGCTGAGTATCGAGGTACGAAGCGGGGAGCCGTGAAACCGCGCACAGATATCGGAAGCTAAACAGAAGGGGGAGGGAGCCGCCGTGTCAGGGCGCCGGGAAGCGGTAGCCACCTACAAGGGGGAGCGGACAGACCGCGGACCCGCACGCTTGAGACAGCAGAGTGAGAAGGGAGCTCCGGGAGCG
>NC_048232.1:28511040-28550712 GCF_002007445.2 Ailuropoda melanoleuca | reverse complement strand
GAGCTCCGGGAGTGTCCGCGGGGCGGCTGGCGGCTGGAGGGCCACCTGCACGGGGGAGCAGGCGGACTCGCGGTCAGCACCCGAGAGACACCGACTGAGACGGGGAGCTCCGGGAGCCCGCGCGGGGCGGCTGGCGACCGGCGGCTGGCGACAACACAAAGGACAGAGACGTGCCGGCCCTGGAAGTGAGGGCTGGGACGCCGGGTGTGGGGCGCACAGCCCGGGATGCTGCAGGGTTGAGCAGCACCAACAGAAACAGAGTTAAAGTGGCCAGAACATCAGTGGAGAACGATCCGCGATCCCTCTGTTCTGAGACAGAGGCTGAATTTCAGCCGCTGCTGCTCTCTCAGAAGAGGCATAGCAAACCGCCAGGGAAAGCCGCCAGAGAACAAAAGCCCGGAAATACCGGCTCACAGGGTGCCCATCCCCATCCCCCCTCGCAAGGGACACAGAGACTCTACCCAAACAGGGTTTTCTGAGTACCTGCAGGCAGGCCCCTCCCCCAGAAGGCAGGCTGAAAAATCAAGAAGCCCACAACCCGGAGCGCCTGAGTGGCGCAGTCACCAAGCACCTGTCTTCGGATTAGGGTGTGATCACAACGCTCCGTAAGGAGTCCTTCATCGGGCTTCTCCACCGGGAACCTGCTTCTTCCTCTCCCACTCCTCTGCTTGGGTTCCCTTTCTTGCTGACTGTCTCTCTCTCTCTCAAATAAATAAATAAACTCTTTAAGGAAGAAGCCCACATCCCTAAGATCTCTATAAAACAAGGGCGCACGGCCTGGGTCCCAGTCAACACTTGGGCTCTGGACAACCCTGCAATCTCTCTTCATCAGAATGACGAGAAGGAGAAGTCCCCCCCAGCAAAGAAAAGATAATGAGTCTGTGGCCTCTGCCACAGAATTGGCCTCGGCCACAGAATTAATACATATGGATGTATCCCAATTATCAGAAATGGAATTCAGAGCAACAATGGTCAAGATGATGAGTAAACTTGAAAAAAGCATCAGAGAAAGCGTTGCTGAGAATATAGAATCCCTAAGGGCAGAAATGAGAGCGAATCTGACAGAAATTAAAAATTCTATGAGCCAAATGCAGTCAAAACTAGAGGCTCTGACGGCCAGGGTCACCGAGGCAGAGGAACGCGTTAGCGAATTGGAGGATGGGTTAGTAGAAGAAAAAACGAAAATAGAAGCTGGTCTTAAAAAAATCCACGCCCACGAATGTAGATTACGGGAGATTACTGACTCTATGAAACGATCCAATGTCAGAATCATCGGCATCCCTGAAGGGGTGGAGAAAAACAGAGGTCTAGAAGAGATATTTGAACAAATTGTAGCTGAAAACTTCCCTAATCTAGCAAGGGAAACAAGCATTCGTGTCCAAGAGGCAGAGAGGACCCCATCCAAGCTCAACCAGGACAAACCTACGCCACGGCATGTCATAGTGCAATTCGCAAATATTAGATCCAAGGATACAGTATTGAAAGCGGCCAGGGCAAAGAAATTTCTCACGTACCAAGGCAAAGGTATCAGGATTACGTCAGACCTGTCTACAGAGACCTGGAATGAGAGAAAGGCTTGGGGGGGCATTTTTAAAGCTCTTTCAGAGAAAAACATGCAGCCAAGGATCCTTTATCCAGCAAAGCTGTCATTCAGAATTGATGGAGAAATAAAGACGTTCCAAAATCGCCAATCATTAACCAATTTCGTAACCACGAAACCAGCCCTACAGGAGATATTAAGGGGGGCTCTATAAAGGTAAAAAGGCCCCAAGAGTGATACAGAGCAGCAAGTCACAACCGATACAAAGACTTTAAAGAGAAATGGCATCATTAAAATCATATCTGTCAATAATCTCTATCAATCTAAATGGCTTAAACTCTCCCATAAAACGCCACAGGGTTGCAGATTGGATAAAAAGACATGACCCATCCATTTGCTGTCTACAAGAGACTCATTTTGAACCCAAAGATGCATTCAGACTTAGAGTAAGGGGATGGAGTACCATCTTCCACGCAAATGGACCTCAAAAGAAAGCTGGAGTAGCAATTCTCATATCAGATAGACTGGATTTTAAACTAGAGGCCATAGAGAGAGATACAGAAGGGCACTATATTATTCTTAAAGGAAGTATTCAACAAGTGGATATGACAATTATTAATATATATGCCCCCAACAGGGGAGCAGCAAGATACACAAGCCAACTCTTAACCAAAATAAAGAGACATATAGATAAGAACACAGTAATAGTAGGGGACCTCAACACCCCACTATCAGAAATAGACAGAACACCCTGGCAAAAACTAAGCAAAGAATCAAAGGCTTTGAATGCCATACTCGACGAGTTGGACCTCATAGATATATATAGAACACTACACCCCAGAACCAAAGAATACTCATTCTATTCAAATGCCCATGGAACATTCTCAAGAATAGATCATGCTCTGGGACACAAAACAGGTCTCAGCCAATACCAAAAGATTGAAATTATCCCCTGCATATTCTCAGACCACAACGCTCTGAAATTGGAACTCAACCACAAGGAAAAACCTGGAAGAAACTCAAACACTTGGAGGCTAAGAACCATCCTGCTCAAGAATGACTCGATAAACCAGGAAATCAAAAAACAAATTAAACAATTTATGGAGACCAACGAGAATGAATACACAACGGTCCAAAACCTATGGGATACTGCAAAGGCAGTCCTAAGGGGGAAATACATAGCCATCCAAGCCTCACTCAAAAGAATAGAAAAATCTAAAATGCAGTTTCTATATTCTCACCTCAAGAAACTGGAACAGCAACAGAGGGACAGGCCTAACCCACTGACAAGGAAGGAGTTGACCAAGATTAGAGCAGAAATCAATGAATTAGAAACCAGAAGCACAGTAGAGCAGATCAACAGGACTAGAAGCTGGTTCTTTGAGAGAATCCATAAAATTGATAGACCACTGGCAAAACTTGTCCAAAAACAAAGAGAAAGGACTGAGATTATTAAAATTATGACTGAAAAGGGAGAGGTCACGACCAGCACCATTGAAATTGCAAGGATTATTAGAAACTTTTATCAACAGCTATATGCCAAAAAACTAAACAATCTGGAAGAGATGGAGGCCTTCCTGGAAACCTATAAACTACCAAGACTGAAACAGGAAGAAATAGATTTCTTAAATAGGCCAATTAACTATGAAGAAATTGAGTCAGTGATAAACAACCTTCCAAATAATAAAACTCCAGGCCCAGACGGTTTTCCTGGGGAATTCTACCAAACATTCAAAGAAGAAATAATACCTATTCTCCTAAAGCTATTTCAAAAAATAGAAACAGAAGGAAAGCTACCAAACTCATTCTATGAGGCTAATATTACCTTGATCCCCAAACCAGGCAAAGACCCCCTCAAAAAGGAGAATTACAGACCGATTTCTCTAATGAATATGGATGCCAAAATCCTCAACAAGATCCTTGCTAATAGAATCCAACAGTACATTAAAAGGATTATCCATCATGACCAAGTGGGATTCATACCTGGGATGCAAGCATGGTTCAACACTCGCAAATCAATCAATGTGATACATCATATCAACAAGAAAAGACTCAAGAACCATATGATCCTCTCAATTGATGCAGAAAAAGCATTTGACAAAATACAGCATCCTTTCCTGATTAAAACCCTTCAGAGTGTAGGAATAGAGGGTACATTTCTCAATCTCATAAAAGCCATCTATGAAAAGCCTACTGCAAGCATTATTCTCAATGGGGAAAAGCTGGAAGCCTTTCCCTTAAGATCAGGAACACGACAAGGATGCCCACTCTCGCCACTATTATTCAACATAGTACTAGAAGTCCTTGCAACAGCAATCAGAAGACAAAAAGGGATCAAAGGTATCCAAATCGGCAAAGAAGAAGTCAAACTGTCTCTCTTTGCAGATGACATGATACTCTATATGGAAAACCCAAAGGAATCCACTCCCAAACTATTAGAAGTTATAGAACAATTCAGTAAGGTGGCAGGATACAAAATCAATGCCCAGAAATCAGTTGCATTTCTATACACGAATAACGAGACTGAAGAAAGAGAAATTAGGGAATCCATCCCATTTACAATAACACCAAAAACCATACGTTACCTTGGAATTAACTTAACCAGAGACGTAAAGGACCTATATCCTAGAAACTATAGATCACTTTTGAAAGATATTGAGGAAGACATAAAAAGATGGAAAAATATTCCATGCTCATGGATTGGAAGAATTAACATAGTTAAAATGTCCATACTACCCAGAGCAATCTACACTTTCAATGCTATCCCGATCAAAATACCGAGGACATTTTTCAAAGAACTGGAACAAATAGTCCTTAAATTTGTATGGAACCAGAAAAGGCCCCGAATCTCCAAGGAACTGTTGAAAAGGAAAAACAAAGCTGGGGGCATCACAATGCCGGATTTCGAGCTGTACTACAAAGCTGTGATCACAAAGACAGCATGGTACTGGCACAAAAACAGACACATCGACCAATGGAACAGAATAGAGAACCCAGAAATGGACCCTCGGCTCTTTGGGCAACTAATCTTTGATAAAGCAGGAAAAAACATCCGGTGGAAAAAAGACAGTCTCTTCAATAAATGGTGCTGGGAAAATTGGACAGCTACATGCAAAAGAATGAAACTTGACCACTCTCTCACACCATACACAAAAATAAACTCCAAATGGATGAAAGACCTCAATGTGAGACAGGAATCCATCAAAATTCTAGAGGAGAACATAGGCAACAACTTCTATGACATCGGCCAGAGCAACCTTTTTCACGACACATCGCCAAAGGCAAGAGAAATAAAAGATAAAATGAACTTATGGGACTTTATCAGGATAAAGAGCTTCTGCACAGCCAAGGAAACAGTCAAAAAAACTAAGAGACAGCCCACGGAATGGGAGAATATATTTGCAAAGGACACCACAGATAAAGGACTGGTATCCAAGATCTACAAAGAACTTCTCAAACTCAATACACGAGAAACAAATAAACAAATCATAAAATGGGCAGAAGATATGAACAGACACTTTTCCAATGAAGACATACAAATGGCTAACAGACACATGAAAAAATGTTCAAAATCATTAGCCATCAGGGAAATTCAAATCAAAACCACACTGAGATACCACCTTACGCCAGTTAGAATGGCAAAGATAGACAAGGCAAGAAACAACAATTGTTGGAGAGGATGTGGAGAAAGGGGATCCCTCCTACATTGTTGGTGGGAATGCAAGTTGGTACAGCCACTCTGGAAAACAGTGTGGAGGTCCCTTAAAAAGTTAAAAATTGAACTACCCTATGACCCAGCCATTGCACTACTGGGTGTTTACCCCAAAGATACAGACGTAGTAAAGAGAAGGGCCATATGCACCCCAATGTTCATAGCTGCATTGTCCACAATAGCCAAATCATGGAAGGAGCCGAGATGCCCTTCAACAGATGACTGGATTAAGAAGCTGTGGTCCATATATACAATGGAATATTACTCAGCTATCAGAAAGAACGAATTCTCAACATTTGCTGCAACATGGACGGCACTGGAGGAGATAATGCTAAGTGAAATAAGTCAAGCAGAGAAAGACAATTATCATATGATTTCTCTCATCTATGGAACATAAGAACTAGGATGATCGGTAGGGGAAGAAAGGGATAAAGAAAAGGGGGGTAATCAGAAGGGGGAATGAAACATGAGAGACTATGGACTATGAGAAACAAACTGAAGACTTCAGAGGGGAGGGGGTGGGGGAATGGGATAGACTGGTGATGGGTAGTAAGGAGGGCACGTATTGCATGGTGCACTGGGTGTTATACGCAACTAATGAAGCATCAAACTTTACATCGGACTCTGGGGATGTACTGTATGGTGATTAACATAATATAATAAAATTAAATTAAAAAAAAAAGAGAATAGCAATCAAATTGTAGTCAAAGCCATCTGGCAAATAGCAATTCAGAAGTCAGTTAAATTCAGGGTGCCTGGGTAGTTCAGTCAGTTAAGTGTTTTCCTTCCTTCAGCTCAGATTATGATCCCAGGGTCCTGGGATTGAATCCCACAACTGGGCTCCTTGCTCAGTGGGGAGCCTGTTTCTCCCTCTTCCTGCTGCGTCCCCTGCTTGTGCTCTCTCTCTGACAAATAAATAAAATCTTTAAAAAAAAATAAAAGCCAATTCAAAGAACTTGTAATAGTTTGGGAGAGATGGACAAGATATTGTCCTTGTGAGGAAGAGTCCAGGAGTTGTGCTAAAAGACAAAAGAATATTAATATTCTTTCATTTCCCAGTACCTCCCACTGCTTGTCTTCCTATCCCCAGGTGCTTAGGTTTTCTTCCTATCCTTCTATTGCCACAAAATTAATGTGTCCCATTCCTGTTACATAACTTCTTTCCAGTTGCCCTCCACTCTCACCCAAATTTTTCATCTAGAAGAATTAGTCAGAAACAAAAGATCCAAAGGTTTTTTTTTTTAATAAAGACCCATTATGTCCCCTTCTTTCTGCCCATGTGGCTCATTATTTGGGAGAGTACAGACCCAAGACAGGGCAGTAAGAGCCGGAACACTACACAGTGAAGCCTCTATGATTTCCCGTGGGATTTTCTCTGTTTGAAGGAACTTTTAGTAAGAGGACCCTTATGGCCAGAAAAACACATCTCAAATAACTCAGAGACTTTGTACTGTCATCTTTGAAATCATCTAAGATTGGCTTGATATGGAATTCAGGAGCAGTTGAGTCATACGAGGGCCAAACTACGGTCATTCCTCAACAAACATTATATGTCCCTCCCCCTCATCTCCTGAGCTAACAAGCCAAAGTTCTAAAGATTTGCATGATTTTTCCCCATAGGGGTCACAAATTTCCCTCCTTTTGCATTTGGTGTATACATGTGTCTCTGTAAGTGTTGTCTAAAGAGGATCAGAACCTTCCTCTAACCTGGGATGGATCTTAGTACCAATTGTTCCAACAGGGCAGGCATGAGGCTAACCATCAAACTGTCCTTCCAGCCCCCACCCCAAGGAGTAAGAACAACAACTAAGTCATCTACCATTCAGGCAGCTACCTTTGATCCTACCTCTAAGTATACGGCCTGCAGCTATCTCCCTCCCAACCATCTCCTTCCTCAGGAACAGGGAACAAAGTAGAGGCTTATTTATTGCTTGATGGAATGATTGAATACTACACCTGCTACTAAAGGACGACCCAAGGACGTCCCTCAAATCACATTAAATGGAGAGGCCTTTGTCTTTCCTATTGCAGAAAGCCAGGTCTTGTCAGTATTCCATCTTTTTCACTGCAACTGTCAAGAACAATGAAAGGTCTACAATTTTCCTTATTTGCTCGAAAACAAGTTAGCCTGCCACAATATCATAGACACTGGCATAAAATTTGAGACTCCTGGGCTAGAGATTAAGGACCACTTATTAATCACAGCAATAGCAGCAACTAGTGTAACAATATTTGTGCTGGCTCCCCAAGCCCCAACTCCTACAAGGCAAAGCAACAATAGCTAGGTGATGCCGGTACACTCAGTGAGTTGGGCTCCCCAGTCTTCTCTAGAAGACTGGTTAGGAAGCCCCAGTCTTCTCTAGAAATCCTTCAAGCAAATCTTCTCATCTATTTTCCAGTAAGAGAATTGTCTTTATTATCATGAACAGCCAACAAATCTGCCCTCTGTCCCAGAGAGAGATGCTGTATTTTCCAAAGCTGTTTGCCATACAAATATCCTTGGAAAGGTATCCAGAACAAAATCTATCAGAAGATATGCAGAAACAAGAGAGAATCATGGAGAACTATCTCCCAACAGCTCCATAAATATGTATTAACTCAAAATGGATCATCGGGGGCGCCTGGGTGGCACAGCGGTTAAGCGTCTGCCTTCGGCTCAGGGCGTGATCCCCGCGTTATGGGATCGAGCCCCACATCAGGCTCCTCCGCTATGAGCCTGCTTCTTTCCTCTCCCCCTCCCCCTGCTTGTGTTCCCTCTCTCGCTGGCTGTCTCTATCTCTGTCGAATAAATGAATAAAACCTTTAAAAAAAAAATGGATCATCGGCCTAAGTGTAAACCTAAATCTATAAAGCTTCTAGAACAAAACAGAAGTAACCAAGATTACTTTATAGCCAACAAGGTCAATAGTCCAAGGAGCTTGACCCACATAGACAGGAACAGGATTGGGAGGCACCGTGCATGGAAGATTTAAGAAGGCACTCACTCTCCAGTCCAGAGCCTGCACTTGCACAACCCAGAAAGTACCTCCTTAAATTTGTGATTATCCACTTGGGCTTGCCATAATCTCCACACTGCATCTTTTTCCATTATTGATGGTTCCAAAATCAGAAAATGTCAGATTGTATTGCCCAAGGAAGAGCACAGCTTACATCACAGCCTTAGACCTTTTCTTCCCAGGCCAACTCAAATGTTACAGCTTGCCATGTCACATACATTATGTGCTGGATCAGTACTTGGAAGTGTCAAATGTGTCCACCAGAACCCAAAGAGATCCACCAGATATTGTACTTCCTTCTTCATGGTAAGGAATGCATTCTTACTGGGAGTGATATCATCCTCAAGGTGGAAAAACCTGGTTCTTGGGGGCAAAAAATATTTTATACCTTATAATGGTTTGTGGTCCTCCAAAGGCTATATTACCTTAGCAAATATGCACTATATCTGTGCTATTAATATTCCATGATGGACAAGTAATTAGAGAAAAAATAATCCTAAAAATTTCCTTAGCAGGGCATTAATGACAAAACAGCTGGAAAACACTGTAGTAGGGAGAAATGCAAAAAAAAAGGATACCCTTTGAAGTGGATGCCCTAACATGCCTTTGACCATTAGATCTTTAAACTATTTACTGAAGTGGTGAGTTCCAAAATCTTTGAAGGGTTTTCAATCTCCGACCCTCTAGAATGTATGTGTCAAAAATTGCCCATTATGAACTGGGTTCTTCAGATCCACCAATTCATAAAAATGAGTGAACCCAGCAGCAGTTCATCATGAGATGGAAAAGGTGCATCTGGGATTAAGCTTGAATAGAAGTAGAGGGCAGGAGTAATTTACGTGAGGAGGCAGACTGTACCTCCATGTCAGTCACCACTGTTGTACCAATGCTTCTCCCCAAGCCTCACATCAGTGGCTCTATGGGCACCCTCCACTACCAGCTGAACGAGGAGAAAAATCCAGAGATTGGTTTTCAGATGGGTTACCAAGTACAAGGCAAAAACGATGGTATATATATATATATATATATATAGGCTACTATAGCCAATGTTAGGAATGATCTTGAGTGACAGTGTTGAAGGAAATTTTTCCTAATGAAAGTAGTTGTGAGCAGTATGTCTGGTTTATCCACTTTGCAAGGAAGAAATGGCTCAAGATAAGAATATATGTGGACTCGTGGGTGGTGGCAAATTTTTTGGCCTGCTGATCAAGGGCATAGAAGGAAAAAAACTAAAAGGTCAGAGACAAGATCTTAAGTGGAGGCATGTGGATAGACATGAAATTTTCCATATCACACGTCATTACCTACTAGAAAACATCATCACAGAAGAAGCACTGAACAACTTAGTAGATAAAATGGTATCGCTAGTTGATGTTAGCCAATCTTTGTCCTCATTCATACCAAACCTGGTACATTGGGCACATGACAGAAGGGGTCACGGTAGGAGAGACGGAGGCTACACATCAGTCCAAAATCATGGATTTCCTTTTACCAAGGTCAATCAAGCTACCGTTGCCTCTGCATATCCACCATGACAGCCAGAGAGGCCAGTAACCTAGTGTGACACTCTTCCTTGAGGAGACCAGCCGGCCGTTTGGTGGCAGGTTGATTAAACTGTGCCCATTCCACCCTGGAAGAACGAGTGAAATACATGGGTCTGGAAACCAAGGGATGGAAGCAGAAGATATCCCAGTTGGCATCATTCCCAATAACCACTAAGGAACTTTGTGCTTTTCTTCCTGCAACTCTGGACTTCAAAAACTTAAAAGTCTAAATCCCCGAAGGAAACGGCACACCTCCTATTGAACCACAAGCTAGAGCTGCCACGGCTGCCACCTAGACATTCCAGGTTCCTTGTGTCCAGGAACCAGGAGGCTGGAAGGGGACTCACCGCGGTGGCAGGCATAAATAATACTGATCATCAGGGTAAACTAGAACTAATGTTACATGATGGTAGCACAGAGGAATATATGAAATTCAGGTGATCCCCACTTGAGTGCCTCTTGGTACTCCCTTTCCCAGCTACAACTGTGAATGAGCAAATGTAGCAAACCTAGCCTAAGAATTGTGTGGGTCTGGGGGTCAGACCACTCAGGAGTTTGGGCCACACAACCAGGTAAGCTGTCATGACCAACAGAAGGGATAGATGAAGACATGGAAATTTAGAATGGATGGTGGACAAGGGATTTGATAAGTATACGTGTCAGCCCCCAAACGAACTGCAGCGGTGAAGACTGAAATTTGGCCCATAAAGCTCCCTCTTTTAAGTTTATTCTCAGGAAGAAAGGCCCATAGGACCTATGGAGGAGCTGTGCCTGAATGTGTAAGAGAAATACATGGGAAGCAAAGCATGAACTGTGGCAGCCAGGAAGACCTCACCTGTGTCGATCACATCTCCTTTCAAGAGAGAACCTGAAGCAAAAATTACAGGTTGCTGAAAGCCTCCAGCTGTGGATGTCCGCAGGCTCTGTCTCAGCCTTCGAGCTGAATCCACTTGCCTCTTAAGCATCCCCCAGCCCATGACCAAGCACACAGTGATATAAAGACTTGCTATTTTGGCCAATGTGGGAATCCTCTATGGGCATTCTTTGTACTCGAGATCTCCACTGGACTTCCCTAGACTTTCTCACAGCTATGCCACAGTCTGATGCTCTTTCTACTTAATCTTCCTTCCACCTCCCTCACCTTTCACAGGTATCAGATCAGCATCATTGTCTGAAAGCTTTCACTGCCTCTCCTGCTCCTTCTCCCCTTCCACTTTCACAGTTGTAACCCCCAATAAATCTCTTTCATTTATAACTCTTCTTGGCATCTGCTTCCTGGAAGGCCCAAATCAACATAGACCTAAATGTAAAAACAAAAACCATAAAGCTAGAAGAAAACATGAGAGAACATATTCATGACCTTGATATAAGCAAAGTCGTCCTAGACAAGACACAACTATAATATAAGTTGACTAGTACTTAGGCAAGAACTAACTATAAAAAAAGAAGTTGATAAACTGTTCTTCTTCCAAGTTTGAAAATAAATTATCTTTCAACAGATGAATACATAAACAAGCTATGGTGTATCATTACATCATTAATACTGTTCAGCAATATTGTTCAGCAATAAAAAGAAGGGAACTATTGATACACAAAACAATTTGGATGAACCTCAAAGATTGTGAAAGAACACAGTCTTAAAAGGTTACACACTGTATCATTCCGTTTATATGACATTCTTTTTTTTTTAAAGATTTTATTTATTTATTCAACAGAGATAGAGACAGCCAGCGAGAGAGGGAACACAAGCAGGGGGAGTGGGAGAGGAAGAAGCAGGCTCCTAGCAGAGGAGCCTGATGTGGGGCTTGATCCCATAACGCCGGGATCACGCCCTGAGCCGAAGGCTGACGCTTAACCGCTGTGCCACCCAGGCGCCCCATTTATATGACATTCTTAAAAAGACAAAAAACGTGGTAAGGGAGAACAGATCATCATTTTTCAGGGGTTAGAGGAAGGGGATTATATGATCGTAAAAGGGTAGCACGAGGGAGCATTTTGGCATTATGAAACTATTCTGGATCTATATTCACAATAGTTATGTCCATGCATGTGTTAAAATTTACAGAAATGTACACCAAAAAAGTCAGTTTTACTATAAGTAAAATTTTAAATACAAAATACAAAAATAATCCCCCATGTATCAATGCTGTGCTTAAAATGACTCCGTGAATGAATGTTTGGGGCTGCAGTTGCTGGGGCATATGGTAGGGGTGTGTTTACTTTGGTCAGAAGCTGCCAGGCTGTTTTCTAGTGTTCTACATCTGGATTGGGGTAGTGGTTACACAGCTATGTACCTTTGTCCAAACTCATCAAACTGAGTGCTTAAGGTGGCTGCAATTTATTTTATGTAAAATATACTTCAATAAACCTGACTAAAAAGAAAATATTTTAAATGATCCCTACATATCAATAATAAAAAAATTTGAACAGGCATCTCATAAATGAATACACAGCATCAATAACACTATTTCTCATTAAGGCAACGCAAATTAAAACACAGTGAGATATCACTACATAACCACTAGAATGGCTAAATATCACTGAATACCAAATGTTCCAAGAATATGGAACAACTGGAATTCTCATACATTGCTCATGAATGGGTGAAATGGCACCACAATTTTAGAAAACATTTTGGTCATTCCTTATAAGTTAAACATAATCTTACCCTCTGACTGAGCAAATCCGTTCCTAAGTAATGAAATATGTACACAAAATGACATGGACGTGGAATGTTTAATCATAATAGTACCAAACTTGAACCATACAAATGTCCATCAACAGGACAATAAGTACCCAAACTGTGTCACATTCATATGACAGAATACTAATCAGCAACATAAATAGCAACCACTGCCACACACAATGACCTAAATCTCACAGATATTATGTTAAGCAAAAGAAGCCAAACACAAAACTGCATGTACTGCATGAGTCCCTTTATATGAAATGCAAAAACAGTAAAACTAATATGTAGTGATATATATTAGTCAACCTCCAAAATGCCCTCCATGATCCTTGTCTCCTGGTTTTCATATCTTGTGTAGTCCCATCCTACACTGATCCATGTCTGGCCAAGTGACAGATACAATATTATAAAAGTGATAGTGTGTGACTTCCAGAGGTAAGACATAAAATGCATTGCAGTTTCTGTCTCAGCCTCGCTTGAATTGCTCACTCAAGGAACTTGCTGGCCCTGAGAATAAGTCACCTTGGAAGAAGATCCCCCAGCCCCATTCAAACATTCAGCTCACGGCAATCCTGGGCAATCCTGGGCCTTGCTGACATGTGACAAAGTCTCATGAAATACTCTGAATGAAACCATCCAAACAATGGAGTCCCAAATTCCTGACCCACAAAACTTACAAGGGAGAATAAAAATTTCTTGCTATTTTAAGCCACAACATTTAGGGTAATCACTTATGCAGCAATAGATTCCTAAGACACGATAAAAATCAAAATGCTATTTGTGGAAAGGGGAATATTCACTGAAAAGAAGCACAGTGTAACTTCCAAGGGTAATAAAAAAGTTGTATATCTTAATTTTGATGATGTTTATATGGATGTATTCATATGTTGAATTTTGAACTGAATGCTTACTATTGCATTTAAAATATATCTGAAAGAAAGTAAGTAAACAATAAAGAAAACATGATTCAGGAAATAAAAAGCTCATTCACAGTAGCAACTACACTATAAAATATCTAGAAACAAACATTAAAAATGTGCAAATTCTATGCAAAGAAAAAAAAAAGACTATAACTCCTTGAAGAATAATACCAAGGGGAAAAAAAGACCTAAATGAAAAGAGAGACATGGCATGTTCCTAATAATAAAAGTAATCAGAATAACTGACATTTATCAAATGTTTTTAATGTAGCAGGCTCTGGTTCTAGCACTGCACATGGATTACATCATATCATACCTTAAAATAACACATGAAGTGGGGCACCTGGGTGGCTGTTGGTTAAGCCTCTGCCTTCCGCTCAAATCATGATCCCAAGGTCTTGGGATCCAGCCCCGCATGGGCTCCCTGCTCAGTGGGGGAGCCTGTGTCTCCCTCTGCCTGCAGCTCCTCCGGCCTGTGCTTTCTCTCTCTCTGTCAAATAAACAAATAAAGTCTTGAAAAAAAATAACACATGAAGTTATTTCTATTTCATAGACAATTAAACAGGTTGAGAGGTTAAGTCAATATTGTCAGTATGTCTATTCTGCAGATATTAATCTTTAAATGCAGTGTAATACCAAGCAAAAACTCCAACATTTTTATGAAATTTGGAGGACTAATTCTATAATAAATAATGAGAATAAATAAAAAATAATGACAGGGAGATTTGCTTTATCAAATCATGCAATCAAAGTATGCAAAATAAATAGTGATTTAAATGGGAAATTTGGAAAAGACATTAACAAATAAATAGGGAAAGTGAATATAAGGCCCAGAAATAGATCCATATGTACGGAAATTTCTGGTTGTAAAAATACAATATTTTGAATCACTGGTGAAAGAATATGCAATTCAATAAAATGGTTTGGATATATATCTGCCATTTAGGGAATAAATTACATTGTTTTCCTACCTCATACCATATAAAACGTTCTAATGGATTAAAGTATCAAATGCTAAGTAACTTCAAAGTATTAAAGGAAAAGTAATGTAAATTTTTATAACTTGGGATAGGAATGGCTTTACTAAATAACTTACTCAAAGCTCAAAACTCACCAAGGACAAAATGGAAAGATCTGATTACATGATTTTAAAATTTCTATTTATTGCATGATATCATAAGTAAAAATTAAAAGGAATATTTGCAATACATGTAACTGACAAAGACTATATTAAGAACTTCTTCTAAAAAGACAACTCAATAGAAAAATGAACATTGAATATATAGTTCATGGAGGAAATAAGCATAAGAAAATATATTTAACTTTTCTAGTAATTGTAAAAATGCAACCTAAAATAAAAGTGAGATATCATTTTATACTAACGAACTGGCAAAAATTAAAAATATTGATTATATCCACTGTTCACAAGGATTTGGGAAAGGAACAATCTTATGCATACTTCATGAGAAAACCAATTAACAAAATCCTTTTGTAAAGCAATTCAACATTATTTTTCAAAGTTAAAATTTTAATTATTCTTTGACCAAGTAATTTTACATCCAGAAATCTATCCTGTAGAAATGTCCAAACATGAGCACAAAGATATTCTAACAAGGATGTTTATTGCAGCATTATTTATAATAGTTAAAAATTTTAAATAACGCAAATGTCTGTCAATACAGAGGTTAGTTTAATAAATTGGGATATATTACATAGCAAAAATACTATGTAATGATATGCAACCATTAAGAGTAAGAACTTTGTGTATCATTGTGGAAAAATTACTAAGACATGTTCATTAAAAGTTTTATAATTATGCATAAAGTATTATTCCATTTGTTTAAGAAATCTTATGTATTTCTGTAGATATATGTATATAGATATATGTGTATTAATGCAGTGAAAAAGAACTCAAAGGTACAAATCAAAATATGTATATAAGGTAGAAAATGAAGATGAACTTTGAGTACCACTCTTGTGTTCATGCACAACAGAGTCCTTATAAAAATACAGTAACTTATTTCTATTACCTGTACAACCAAAAATACAGAGAAATATAATCATCAAAAATCCATTACATTTACAATACAGTTTATTAAATATAAGACTCTGATAATTTGAATGGTTGATAATATTGCCAAACTTTTTTATAATTTTTTATGTCAATTTTTTACATTTTATTCAGCAAATATTTGAGGTCACTAAGCAATGAGCACTGTGTTGGGTACTTAGACACAGTAGCCAGAGAAAACATAGCCAACTGCCCTTGTAGAGTTTACAGTCTATTTAGAAGTAGAGAAAAATAATGAAGTAGTTAAATGAAACACAATTAATGTTACAATGAGGGAAATATGGGGTACAAGGAAGTGGAAACTGCAAGAAAACCTAATGTAATCTAATCTAAAACTGACTCAAAGAGCACAAAAAGCTCTAAGAAAGGAGATATGCCTTCTCAGAAGAGATGGTTACATTAAAACTGAAATGTTGACTCCGAGTAGCCAGAGAGTAGGAGAGAATACCGGGGAAGGAGAGGGAAAAAGACCAAAATGAGAATGTTCAGGGCAGAAGAAATTATTATGTGCAAAGTAAGGTAGTTGGAATGGAGTGGGTGGGGGTTGAGTGGCAAGAAGTTAGTTTGGAGAGAGAGCCCAGGACCCATTTGTCAAGTTTCTGATTAGCCCTGTTAAGAAAGGAAGAACTCTATCCAAAAGCCAATGAGAAGTCATTTAACAGTTTTAAAGTAGGCGCGTACAGGCTCAGATTTCTACCACATGTTTGAAAGATCTTACCAGATGACTGCGGAGAAAGGAGTCCGGTGGTACAAAAACCGAGGCAGAAAAATCTATCAGAATACGGTTCCAGTAATTTAGGGAATAGAGCTAGAGATGTGGGAGGAGTTGGAAGATATTTAACACACGGAATTCAGTGGGAACTAGCGACCGGGTGGAAGCGTGAGGACAGGGAGAGGAAAGAACGAAGACTACATTCTCCCAGGGGCCGGGCCGCGGGCGCGGGACTGGCGCGGGACCCAGACGCGAGGAGGAGCTGGCGGCCGCGAGGCGGGCGGAGCCGGAGGCGCTCGCCGGCGCGCTGGGGAGGAAAGAAGGGGCGCAAGTGAAAAACCGAGTGGACCCGCTCCGGGCCTGGGGAGCTCTGGTGGCTCCGCAGCCAGAGGGGCGTTGTTCCGAGAAGACAAGGAGGCCGCCAACCTGGGGCTCTTGAGTATTCCCGCACCGTCGCGTGGAGAGCCTTGGCCGGGAAGGAGCCTCGATCAGAGGAGGAGAAGGCGGAGCCGGCCTCGAGAGCCAAGGGAAAAGCCGGAAAGAGAAGAATAAAAAGAAGGCACAGAGGAGCGGGGTGGCTTCCCTGGCACCGCGGGCAGGGCTCCGACTCCCGACTCCTCCTCGCCCTGCTACAAGAGGCGGCGCCACGGTGCCTGCAGCCAGCGCCCCCCACCCCCCGACCCGGGGCAGCTCCCTGGGGCCCCAGCTGCCAACAGAGACCCACCTCCCGCTGGCCCGCGAGCTGGACGGCGGGCTTGCGGGAGGCGGCTGTAAGCAGGCAGGACACGTGGTCCCCAAGAGGGGGCGGACGGAAGGACGCACCTGCCTGGGAAGGCCCCAGGAGACTTTGCTGTGGCCAAGTACAGCTATTTCTATTTTTCTTTGACGCACTCTTTGTACTTAAATAAACTTATTTTGGGTTTGGGGGGAGAATAAATTCCAACTTTCGATACACCCACTGGTCTCTCTACCCAGGTATCTTCCTTTTACCAATTAATTTTTATAAGTCATAGATATGGTTCTCTTAATCATTTTTATTAACTATTTTCTAGTTGTCTGGAACTATTTCCTTCTTTGAGGAGCCTTATGCATTACTTCATTATCTTCCAGAATTAGATACCTGTGGTGTATGTTTCTTCTGAAAATGGAGTTCTATCCTAGACAATAAAATTGTCTACACCATATGTAAGGTTTTGAAAATTATAACAAAGAATGAGCTATGGGAGAACTGTTCTCTAACACAAGAACTCAAGTGAAAAGTTTATAAACAAACCATTATGTTGGGTTATGTTTTTAGTGGATCAATAATCAATATCAATTTATGATTCCGTTAGATGCTGTGGTAGGTTGAATAAACTACCACTCCCCCAAGATGTCCGTGTCCTAATCCCTGGAACCTGTGAATGGCAAAGGGATTTTGCAGATGTGTTTAAGTTAAAAACCTTGAGATTGGGAGATTATCATTGATTATCCAGGAGGGCCCAATGTAACCACAAGGATCCTTATAAAAGGGAGTCTGGAGGGCTAGAGTCAAAAAAGGTGATGTGATGATGGAAACAGAGGTCAAGTGATCCTGCCATGAGCCCTGCTATGCAGGCAGCCTTTAGAAGGTAGACAAGAAAATAAACAGATTCTCCCCCAGAGCCTCCAAAAGGAACAGAGCCATGCTGATCCATTTTAGACTTCTGACATGCAGACTATAAAAATAGTAAATTTGTGTTGTCCTCAGCCACTAAATTTATGGTCGATTATTATGGCAGCAAGAATACAGGTGTTCTTGAAAGCAATGTATCAGCCTGGCTTCTCCCACCCACATCATGTGGTTTTGCCTCAAGTTTTGATAAAACAGAGGCAATTATTCTTGAATTTCTTGAATCCAGAGCTCCCATACACCCAAAAACTTTGTGTGTACTCATAACCTCCTTTTCCTCAAACTAGGAAACGACTTTCTACTTTCTGAAACTTATTCTCTTCACTGGTCCCTATTTTCACCTGGGTCTTACTCTTTCAGTGATCTCTGTCTTGTGTCTTTACTCCCCCCCTCTCAACAGCCTTTACGCATCATTCTATAAATAGGTTCAAATAATAATCACATTTATCGTGCCTTTTCTATGTGCCAGACATTAGGCTATGGTCTACTTCATTACAGCACTGAATCCTCTGAGATTGAGTTTTATGAGTAATGGCAGATTTACTATGAGGCCTTAAATTTAAACCTTAAACTTCAAAGTATTCAATGGTGTCAGTCATATCCAAAGCATATCTAATTTTATATTTTTAATTTTGTATTCCTTTTCTTAAAAGGCCCCCCCAAATTGTAAGAACTTCAGAATTCCACAAAACCATGATCTATACCTACCTATGAGGTAAATATTATTATTGTCCCCATCTTGCATATAAGAAAACTGTCATGGTGAGGTTTTATAATTCACCTAAGATTTTATAAGCAGTAAGTGGCATAGTAATATTTCAACCTAATTATTTCTGACTCTCAAGTCTAGAGATTGATAATTTGCCCCTTAAATTATTCTGTCTCTTCAGGGAATTTCTTAACTTAACACACGCCTTCTTTTCCTCTAGTTAGTATTTTATCTTTTTTTCATTTCATGAACCAAAGAATAATCTACATCTACCAGCTCCACTTGCTTATCTCCCATTTATTTTTAACACACTGTAATCCAGTTTCTACCCAACCCCACCAAAACGCTTACTGTCTCCAATAACCTCCAATTCACAAAATCCAATGGAGGTTTTATATTTAGCATACTTGAACTAACTGAACCATACTCAAACCACTCCTCCCCCCTGAAGCTTTCTCTTTCCTTAATTACTAAAGCATATTTTCAGGGAGCCTGGGTAGTGCAGTCAGTTGAACCTCTGACTCTTGCTTCCACTCAGGTGTAATCTGGGGGGCCTTGAGACTGAGCTTCATGTTGGGCTCTGTGCTCAGCATTGAGTCTGCTTGGGATTCCCTCTCCCTCTCCCTCTGCCCCTTTCCCTTTCTCTAGACTAAATAAATCTGTAAAAACAAAACAAAACAAAACATACTTCCCTCTTTTTCCCCTTCTTCTAAGACTGTGCCTTCTTTTATTTATTGTGCTTCTCTTTTGTCTCACTTCCTCATCCCACTCTTTAAATATCAATGAAATTTCTAGTATTTTTTCTTCTACCCTCTTCTCACTCATCTCATTTCCTTACGGTTATTTTCACATGTCCTACAGCTTTAACTAGATTCTAATAGTCACAAGTCTGTACCTCTATCTTAACCGTGTATCATGAATTAAAAACCTACACATACAATTGCCCACTAGACATTCCCATCTACGTACACTACTTCCAATTTAACAGTTCTAAATCTAAATTTAAATCTCAGTCAGCTCTTCTTTCTGCTTAACCCATCTAGTCAATCAAGTCAAAGCCCAGGAATCTCCCTATTTCCTCATATTCTACATGTAATCTTAACCAAATCCCTATCGTTCTATATCTTATTCCCTCTTCTTCAACCCCACGGGGATTGCTTCAGCTCAGATTATCACCATATCTGACATCTTTTACATCATAAAAATACTTATAATTTGTTTTACTAATCTGTATTTAACCCCCTTTACACACACACACACAAGCACACGCACGCACACACACATACACACACACCACTCGCATACTCCTAAATAATCACTTCCTCCAGGGTGCTTTTCCTAAAATGGAAATCGTATCACATTACTCCCCTTGTGTAAAGCTGTTTTCATCTTCCTATTCCAGAAGTGATTAAATTCAAATGTGTTGCATGGCAAACTGATATCCTCATTATTTGTCCCTAATTAAATGTGACCTTTACTTGCAAAGTGTCTGTCTCAAATCTATACTTGAATCATTGTGAACTTTTCATAGGTATTAAACTATATTGTTCCATATCTCTTTCACACACAAGTCATTCTCTCTGTCAAGCTTCCATTTCTATGGTCCTCCATACAAATTCCTTAAGACTCAACATATGTCATCTCTCTGAAGTCTTCCTTTTCCCCTCATTGGGTAAAACTAATTACCTCCTCACATTGTGCTTTGTTATTTCACTTTGTATACTTCTTTATGATATTTAATATACAAAGATAGAATCTACAATATCTGCAATGAAAAACACACTGGATTGATTAATTATAGATTAGACATTGCAGAAGAATAGGTTAGGGAACTTGAAGGCCTAGCAAAGGAAACTATTCAAAATACAGAGAGGAAAGACTGAAGAAAAGGAAAAAAAAAAACAAACTAATGCACTATCATTGAGCTATGGGACAATTTCAAAGGACCTAGTGTTTATGGTATTGAAATCTCCCACAGTGGTTGGAAGAGAGGAGGCATTTGAAGAAATAATGGCCAAAAAAATTTCCAAATCTGATGAAAACAAACGCACAGATGCAGGAATTTCAATGAACAACAAACACAAAAAAATTAAAAGGAAACCTATCATATCATAATCAAATTGGTTAAAATGAGGGAGTAAGAGAAATCTTGAAAGCAACCAGAAAAACAAGACGTTACTTACTAATGAACAAAGATGAGGATGACAGCAGACTTTTTGTCAAAAACAGGCAAACCAAGAAACAGTAAACCAACATCTTTAAAAGTATTAAAAAATTGCCACCCTAGAATTTTTACTCAGTATGATAATATAACAACTTTTTCTCAATGAGATTGTTTTTCAAAACAAAACAAAATAAAGAATTTTTCAGAGACTCAGATGTCATCAAAATAGTGACGTTACCCCTGACTTCAGTCCCCCTTACAAGAAGACTTCCTATCCATACACAAGACAACATTCTGAAAATCCCAGAGCCCAGAGAGTGAGGCTGAAGCATCACTCCAGACCACAGAGACTGAGAAGAAACACATTTGAAGATAATAGGACTGACTATACTCTGACTGCATCAAACCAGTACAATGCTGCACAGACAGGGTCTCCCTAGGCCTACAGTTTTTCCAGTAAGAAAAGACAGCCCAAGGTGGACATCCAGCTCCCCCAGTGTTACAGAACACTTGCTGAGAGGTACCTTGGGTTTTGCTTCATGGATAATCTGGAGAGCTCAACTACTAGGGATCAGATTAAGATAGAGAATAGGGGCAAGGCCTACAGCAACAAGTGCTAAGATCTTGGTGGATAACATTCCTCCATTCCTATTTGCAACAGCAATAGAGCAGAGACCCCAGCCAGCAGTTCTGCTCATCTTCAGAACTGAGCTGGAGGCTCCACTGGGCTAGGTGCTCAGTGTGCAGTTCTATCTGATTTGGGTCCCCAGCCAACAAGCAGAACTGACCATGGAGTCTGTTCTACAGCCCCACCTATGCAGGGAAGCAAATTCACAGCTCTTCCCAACAGAAAGCCTGGCCAGTTAACCCAGGCAAACAGAGAGCTCATCCTCCAACCCTGCTTCCAGAATGAGCCAAAGCGGCAGCCCTGCTCAACTGATAAGTATAGCCTCTGGCCCCACATAGCCAGGGAACTCAAACAGTGACCCTGAGCATCCGCAGAGCTCAGCCTATAGTACCACCCAGGCAAGAAGCCCAGCCTACAGCCCTGCATAAATCCGAGCCCAACCATATGGCCCTGCCTGATTGTTAGACAAAACCTAAGGCCTGATCCGGACAGGGAGTTCAGTGAGTGACCCTACCTAATCATAGAGCATACCCTGAGGCCTCACCCAATGAGTGAACACAGCAACTCCACCTGACCACGAAGCACAGTGTCTAGCCCCACCCAACAGGGGGATACAGGTAGAGGCCCCTCCCAACCAGGCGCCAGCCAGAGACCTTGTCCAACAGCAGAATGAATACATATATATATATATATATATATTACTCCACTATATATATATTCTCTTACTATACATGTAGTGGCATAATACCACCTGACAGTAGAACATGTTACATTAAAGGTATATAATATCAATAATAAAACATCCACTGAAATAATACAACAAAGACTTATAGCTAATGTGTCAACAGGGGAGATGAAATGAAATAATCTTTTTAAATAGTCAAAAAGATGTCAGGAAAAGGAGATGAGGGGAACAAAGAAAAGAGGATAATTAGAAAATGGATAATACGATGGTAGATGATCTCATTAAATATAAATGTTCTAAACACTTCCATTAAAAAGTGGAAATAATCAGATTAGATATGAAAGCAAGATCCAGTTAATCTGCCTAAAGGAAATTCACTTTATTTTTGTTTTCAGTTTGAAAGTATTTATTTATTAACTGACCAGATCACAAAAATAATCATGGTGGATACCTTGGTTCATTCTTCTAATAAGCCCATTGATCTGGTCTTCCCTGTGGCCAGCATCTCCACCTTCTACAAAATGGGTGGTCCCCATTTTTCTTCATTCCCCCTCGTGGAGAAGATAATTTTTGAAGGCCATAAAAAGTTGTTTGCTTCTTTGAAATATTTTCCAACAGTACAGACCTCATGAATCAGATCCTCCATGCAGATGATGCCATATTTACCAAGAGATTGAGCAATCAATGTGTTCTATGTTAGGGCAATTTGCTTTTTGTTGATTCTGTTGTAACCATTTTTGTAGATCAGTTCATTCACCAACATCGGGTTTGGGTACCCCCGTGCTATATATGGTCCCACAGTCCTTAGCATGTTAACTGAAGCCTTGTTGAACCTAACAAAGGTGCTATTGAAGAGCTGGTGAAGGCGAAGAAGCTGCAACACCTTTCGAGCCTATGGGCTCAGACCATTGATAACCTCTCATCCTAATGACAGATGCCAGTTTGGGTTCTGCAGGTACCTAGAAATCGCTAACTTTTCTTGACATCCTAGCCATTCAAATCTCAGTTTCTGTACATCTGCCTATATTCCTTGTGGTAATGTTTAGCTTTTTCGTAGATAAGCTTTCTCCTTGCCTTTAGAAGCATCTTTTGGGCAAACTTTTTTCTCAGACACTTGATATTCAACTCTGTGAAATTCCTTTGCTTTTTCTTAAGGGTTTCTGGCATAGCAGGAACCTTATTTTTCTTCTTTTCTGCACTCTCCATGGTTCCAGCCAGAAAAGAGAACAAGGAAACTCACTTTAAATATAAAGACACAAATAGATACATAGTAAGAGATGGGATGCCTGGGTAGCTCAACCCATTAAGCAGCTGCCTTTGGCTGAGGTCATGATCTCAGGGTCCTGGGACTGAGTCCCAGCCCTGCAGGGAGTCTGCTTCTCCCTCTGCCCCTCTCCACCCCACTTGTTCTCTCTCTCAAATAAATAAGATCTTGTTTAAAAAAAGATAAATAGTAAAAGAATGGAATGATAGACCATACTAGCATTAAATGAAATGAAAGGTGCGTGGCTATATTAATATTAGCTAAAGCAGATTTTAAACCAAAGAATATTACCAGAGTTAAAAAAGCATTATTTCATAATGAGGAAGACATCAATTTATCAAGAGAACATAATAATCCTGAATGTTTATGCACTTCATACGGGCCTTCTAAATATATGAAGCAAAAACTGATAGAACTGCAAAGTCAAGTCAGTCTTTCAATAATTGATAGAAGGAGTAGACAGAAGATTGATCAGTAAGGATATAGAAGATTTAAACAACACTATGAACCGACATCTAGGTGACATTTGTAGAATATTCCATCCAACAACATAAGAATGCACATCTCTTTCAAGTTCACAAGGACCACAGAGCAGGATAAATGATTTTCTGTGCCACAGAACACATCCCAACAAATTTATAAAAATTCAAGTCATGTGGGGTGCCTGGGCGGCTCAGTCGTTAAGCATCTGCCTTCTGCTCAGGTCATGATCCCAGGGTCCTGGGATCGAGCCCCACATCAGGCTCCCTGCTCAGCGGGAAGCCGGCTTCTCCCTCTCCCATTCCCCCTGCTTGTGTTCCCTCTCTCACTGTCTCTCTCTCTGTCAAATAAATAAATAAAATCTTTGAAAAAAAATTCAAGTCATGCAAAATTGTTCTTAGATCTCATTCGAATAATACTGGAAATTAGAATAATACTGGAAATTAATAACAAAGAAATCTCAGGGAAAGTCCCCAAATATTTAGAAAACAAAGTAATGCAAATCTAGAAAAAAAAAAAGGAAGAGGGAAAAAACCAGAGCAGAAAGTAAAACACTTTAAATTGATAGAAAATACATATACAAAAATTAGTGAGGTGCCAGTAAAGAAGGGAAAATAGCACTAATTGCGTATATTAGAAAAGAATACATGTCAAATCAATGTCCACAGTTTCTACCTTTAAAAAAATTATGAAGACCAAAATTAAAAATTAACAAAAGAAAGAAAATAATGGCAATCAGACAGAAATTAATAAACTAACAAACCAACATATAGAAGATATTAATAAAGCCAAAAGCTGATTCTCTGGGAGAATAACAAAAATAGATAAACATTTAGCCATATGATCAGAAGAAAAGTGAAGACACAAATAACTAAATCAGGAATGAGAGAAATGACAGCACGACAAATAACAGGGAAAATAGAATTATAAGGGAGCAGTGTAATTATCTTTGTATCCATAAATTCAATGATCTGGGTGAATAGACAAATTCCTTTAAAAGTACAAACTACCAAAGCTCAATCAAGAGAATAAAAAAAAAAATTCTTTACAAACTCATCTAGAAAATTCGGGGGAGAATATATCTTTTTTTAAAGACTTTATTAATTTAAGACAGAGAGATACAGAGAGAGAGAAGGGGGGGCAGGGGGCAGTGGGTAGAGGGAGAGGGAGAAGCAGACTCCCCGCTGAGCCAGCAGCCAGGTGCAGGACCCAATGGGATCATGACCTGAGCCAAAGGCAGATGAAACCACCTGAGCCACCCAGGTGCCCCTGGGGGAGAATATATCTTAACTCATTCTTTCAGCCAGCATTACTCTTTAACCAAAACCAGATAAAGATACTATAATAAAATATACAGACTAATATCCCTCATGAATATATGTGCAAAACTTCTAAACAAAATTTTGCAAAATTAAATTCAACAGTATAGTAAGAGAATAATTCATCATGAACAAATAGGGTTTATCCCAGGAATGCCAAGTTGATTTAACATTCAAAATCATACAATTCACAACATTAAAAAAAAAAAGACAAACCATATCATAATACCAATTAACATAGAAAAAGAGTTCCCAAAATCTAACACTCATTCTTAATTGTTTTAATTCTTGACAAACTAAGAATAAAATGGGACTTTCTTAACCTAATAAAAGGCATTAATGAGAAAATGATCTTAATTCAAAGAATACAATTTGCACTAGCATCAAAATATGAATACTTAAGGATAAATCTGATAAAATATGTGCAATACCTGCACATTGAAAACTATAAACTATTGCTGAAGTAAATTAAAGACTATGTTAGTCTACTTGGGCTGCTACAACAAAATACCACAGACTGGGTTACTTATAAACAACGAACATTTATTTCTCATACTTACAGAGGCTGGGGAGTCCAACATCAGTGCCTCATTAGCAAGAGATTTTGGTCAAAATTGAGTTTTATCAAATTTTAGAAGAGGCAGTTCAGAGACAGGGCATGATCGACTAGGAGGTCAAGGATTTCCTTCTAAGGCTGGCAGGTCTAGGGTAAAATAAGCTAGCAAAAGCTGAGTTGGTAGATTGTGACTCGTGTATGTCAGGTTTTCTTGACAGGTGTTTCCTGTAAGTGCAGGCTGACTTAGGTTTAGATTCGTGATGTGAGTCAGGCCTCCATTTTGTGGGTCCTGATATACAATTTAACTTTATCAGATCTTATACAGAAATGAAGAATGTATTATTCGACAATGGAGGAGAGGTGATCCTTGTCATAAAGTGGTAAAGAACTTGGCTGAATTGTTAGTGTCCTATTCTTTTATGAAAGATAGAATTTGTGATTGATGAATTTAGATATTTGGTCAAGGAAATGTGTAAGTAAAGTGTTGAAGGTGTGTCTTGGCTTCTATTGATTGTTTATAGTAAAATGCAAGAAAAGAGAAGTGACGGACAGAATTGTCATGCAACAAGGAAGCAAAAATTTAAGATTCGAAAAATTTTCAATCTATCCATATTG
The DNA here is from genome assembly GCF_002007445.2 of Ailuropoda melanoleuca. NCBI lineage: Eukaryota > Metazoa > Chordata > Mammalia > Carnivora > Ursidae > Ailuropoda > Ailuropoda melanoleuca. The sequence goes on along the minus strand of NC_048232.1, from coordinate 28,524,457 downwards.
GGAAATAAAAGAAATCCTATTAGGAAGAGAACAAAAAGGGTGTGCCCAAATCAGATAAAGAGATTATTATGGATAGGCTGTCTCAACAGAAGCTAGGAGCCATTGTCAAGACAGTGGGGAGATCAGTCATCCATCTAAATGGAAGTCAGGACCTATTGTCAAAGACCCCAGAGGTGTTTCAGAGATTTGGGAGCTGCCCCTCCCATCAGAAGCCCATAGTGGACAGGACCATAGAGAAACTCCATTAGGGCAATACCCAACAGAACCTTGAGAGTGGGGTCACCCCCATAAACCCAGAGAAGTCGAGCCACCACCCCAGTCCATGCCTGGGGAGCTCAAATGCTGTCATGGAGGTGGAGTCACTGCAGAAAATAGCTGTAGGGATAGGCACGGGGACAAAGCTACCTCAAGGCCTGGCCACCTAAAGCCCTAAGGGCAAGGCTGTACAGAGCCCTGGGGGCCCAAGCTCTGCCTAGTGTACCAAAAAGCAGGACCTCTGCCCCTGTGGGCTTAGAGGATAGTGCATCCAACCAAAGATTATTCTTTTCTTTTTTAAGTAACATATAATGTATTGTTTGCTTCAGGGGTACAGGTCTGTGATTCATCAGTCTTACACAACACCCAGCACTCACTATAACAAAAACCCTCCCCAATGTCCATCACCCAGCCACCCATCCCCCCACCCGCCTCCCCTCCAGCAACCCTCAATTTGTTTCCCGAGATTAAGAGTCTATTATGGTTTGTCTCCCTCACTGGTTTCATCTGGTTTCATTTTTTCCTCTCTTCCCCTATGATCCTCTGCCTTGCTTCTTAAATTCCTCACTCTTAAGCCTTAAGATTTTGGACTTGTTTGGGACTTGTTACCCCTTTCTTCTTTCCTATTCCTTTTAGAATGGGAATGTCTATACTATGCCTGTCCTATCATTGTATTTTGGAAGCACAATACATGTTCAGTTTCATAGGTTCATAGCTGAAGGGAATTTGCCTCAGAATGAGTTACTTTGAGTTTCATCCATATCTGATTTAGATGGTATTTAGATGAGACTTTGGATTTAGATTTTTAAGTTAATGCTGGAACAAATTAAGACCTTTGGGGCCATTAGGATGGAATCAACATATTTTGCATGTGAGAAGACATGAATGTGGAAGGCAAGGCCAGAATGCTATGATGTGGATATTTGTCTCCCCCTAAAATTTATATGTTGAAATCTAACCCCAGGTAACAGTATCAGGAAATAGGGTCCTTGGGAGGTGATTAGGTCATGAGGGCATGATAGAACTGTGAGAAATCAGTATTTATTGTTTATAAGTCACCAAGTCTATGGTATTCTGTTATAGGAGGCTGAACAGACTAAAACATGAACCCATATATATAGGGTCACTTGATTTTCAACAAAGTTGCAAAAGCATCTCAATGAATAAAGGGTAGTCTTTTCAACAAATTATACTGTAAAATTGGACATTCATATGCAAAAAGAGAACTTTGACCCAGACCCCTATCATATAAAAATAACTTAAAGTGGATCATAGAACTAAAATGTAAAATTTAAAACTATAAAACTTCTAGAATAAATCATGGAAGAAAAACCTACATAACTTTGGGTTAGGCAAAGATTTAGATACTACTCCAAAAGCATGATCCATAAAACAAAATATTAGTAAACTAGACTTCATCAAAATTTAGACCTGCTCTTGGAAAAATAGTCCAAAAATGAAAAACTAAACCACAGACCAAGAAAAAATATTTGCAAATCACATATCTCATGAAGGACATAAGTCCTTCCTATTTTGTATAAACAAAATATATTAAAACTCTCAGAACTCAATAATGAGAAACAAGCAATCCACTTTAAAAATAAGCAAAAGATCAGGTCATGATCTGGGGGTCATGGGATCTAGCCCCCCCATTGGGCTCCACACTTAGCATGGAGCTGCTTGGGATTCTTTCTCTCCCACTCTCTCTGCGCCTTCCCCTGCTTGCATGGGTTCTCTCTCTCTGTCTTTAAAATAAATAAATAAATCTTTAAAAAAAGAATCGAGCAAAAGATTTGAACAGACGCTTCACCAAAGAAGATATATAGATGGCAAGTAAACAGGTGCTTAACACCATCAGTCATTGAGAAAATGCAAATTAAAACCACTACATTTAGAATACCTAAAACTAAAAAGATTGACTATACCAGGTGAAGGTATGGATGTAAAATAACTGGAAAGTTCATATAATACCAGTAGGGAAGTATATCCAGTTTTTGGAAGTTTCTTAAAAGTAAAACATACATACCATATCTAGCCATTCCATTCCTAGGTATACTCAAGAGAAATGAAAGCTTGTGCATGAATATTCACAGTAATTTTATTTTAAAAAGCTGTGCAAAATAAGCAACACTTAAGATGGCACATACTGTATGATTCCATTTATATGAAATTCTAGAAAATGCAAAATCTGCAGTTCCAGAAAGCAAATGAGTTTTTGCCTGGGATAAGGGAAAGGGCAGGGAGGAGAGGAATGGACTATTTCAAAGGGGCACAGAAAACTTTTTGAGTGATGATTATATTCCTTGCCTTAACAGTGGTGATGGTCTTATGGATATATAATTAATACAGATTATATAATTGATATATGTATATGAAAAAAATCATACATTTTACAGCAGCTTATTGTATATCAATTATATCTCAATAAAGATGTTTTTAAAAAGAAGTAAAAAATTAGCCTCTAGTCCCAAATCATAATTAGAAATCAAAATAAAAACAATTATTAACTAAAAATTTGTGGAATTATGTACCCACTATAGGCCAAGCACTGTGCCAGTTGCTTTGGAGGAACACAAAAAAATAGTAGAGTCCTTGCATTAATCACAAATCAAGACCAAAATATTTTCAAGGCAGCGTATATCAAGAGTATTGAACAGCTTTTGACTTTAAGGAAGATGGCAGAGTAGGAGGATCCTAAATTCATCCCTCCTACAAACACACCCAGATAACAGCTACATCAGTGCAGCCAATCCAGAAAATGACATGAAGATGGGCAGAACAGACTTTTCATAGTTAATGGTAAAGAGGAGGCCATATCAGGAAGGGTAAGAGGGGCAGAGACATGACTGGGAACCAATCACCTGGCAAGACTAACCACAAACAGGAAGGATACCACAAGCACAGAGAAGGGAGGGGAACAGATGAGGCACCCCAACACGGGGGACCTGTACAGAGATGAGTCCCCATGACATCTGGCCTTGAAAAGCAATGGGACTTAACTTGGAGAATTTTTACAGCCAGCAGGGCTTAATTCTGGGTACTTTATAAATCAGCAGGCTTAGCTCTAGGACAGCTAGATGCAATAGGAAACTGAGTACCTGCCCTTCAAGAGATAGCACAACAAACAGCCCCCCACCCCAAGATAAAGCATAGAATGAACAGTTTGAAAAATACCTAGGGTATATGTGAAGATTCATTTACTAAATCTTAGAACAAGTGCTAGAAGGTCAGGAATGTTTAGAAGATTTCTCTAAGAACAAAAAAGCTGACAGGCTCCATTTGTCCCCCTGCACTATCACCCACCCGCCCCCACCCAACCCAAGCCTGGATAGCCTGGACATGTGCAGGAATCAACACAAACCCTCTTAACTACTTTGCTAACACTGTGTGCCCTGCCCCCACATTCTGGGGTCTGGGGGTGACGATCTGCCCCATCCAATCCACTGGGCAGGAGTCCCTCCAAAGTGGCTACTGCTATGTCTTATCCTACAAGCAGCCCTGGCAAGGACCAGAGCCACTCCAAAGTGACTCCTGCTCTGGGGAGAGGGGAAGATAACCACGTACACCAGTTCAACTACAGACCCAACAAATAAACTTTATAACTGGCAGTGCAGAGAGTGCCCTGTAAATCAGTGCATCTGCACCCTGAGCAGCTCCTGATCTAACTGCTGGCTCTGCTCATCAACAAAAACTCCTAAGAGGCAGCACAGGGAGAGAACCCTACAGTTCAGGGTCATTGCAGCCCCAGCAAAACAACTGAGGGCAGCCTGCTGTTCTGATTGCTGATATCATCCAATTACAAGCCAATGATGGCCCAACACTGCCCAGGGACAAAACCCAGCCCACAACAGGCAAAGTGAGCCATTATAGCCTACTGAACTAAAGGCAAATGTGGCTCAGGCACAATAGTAGGGTGCATGCAACCTACATAGGAGACACCCCTGAAGCACCAAGTTCTGGGGAAGAGGGGACACTGCACTGCAAGACACAACAGGACCTCTTCTTCATAAAGTCACTACTAGCAAAATCAGGAGATGTAGCTGACTTTCCTAATATGGAGAAACAATCAAAGTTAGACAAACTGAGGAGACAGAGGAATATGTTCCAAATTAAAGAATAGGACAAAACCACAACAAGAGACCTACACAAAACAGAGATAAGTAATATGCTTGATAGATTATTTAAAGCAATAATCATAAAGATACTCACTGGACTTAAGAAGAGTACAGGGTCAATGAGACCTTCAATGAAGAGATAGAAATTATAAAGAAGAACCAATCAGAGATGAAGAACTCAATAACTGAAATTTAAAACACACTAGAGGGAATGTTAGCAGATTAGAAAAAGCTGAAGAACTATCAGTGATTTGGGAGACAGAGTAATGGATAGCAACCAAGCTGAACTGCAAAAAGAACAATAAAAAATGAGACTAGGTTAAGGGAACTCAGTGGCATCATGAAGCTTAAAAACATTCATGTTATAGGGATTGCAGAAGAAGGAGAGAAAGGGAGGTAGAAAATTTAGTTGAAGAAATAATAGCTGAAAACTTCCCTAAACTGGGAAAGAAAATAGACATCCAGATCTAGGAAGCACAGAGAGCCCCCAACAAAATTAACCCAAGGAAATCCAACCAAGACACATAGTAATTAAAATGGCAAAAAATAGTGATAAAGAGAGAATTTCAAGAGCAGCAAATGAAAACAGTTATATATAAGGGAAAACCCACAAGGATATCAGCTGATTTTTTCAGCAGAAACTTTGATATATTCAAAGTGCTGAAAGGTAAATACCTGAACCAAGAACACTCTATCCAGAAAGGCTATCATTCAGACTAGAAGGAAAGATAAAGAGTTTCCCAGGTAAACAAAACTTAGAAACAAACCAAAACAAAAACAAAAACAAAAAACCAGGAGCGCCTGGGTAGCTCAGTTGGTTAAGCGACTGCATTAGGCTCAGGTCATGATCTCAGGGTCCTGAAATCGAGTCCCACATTGGGCTCCCTGCCAGTGGGGAGCCTGCTTCTCCCTCTTCCACTCCCCCTGCTTGTGCTCTCACTCTCTCTCTGTCAAATAAATAAATAGAACCTTTAAAAAAAATAATTAAAGGAATTCATCACCACTAACCAGCCTTACAAGAAATGTTAAAGGAAATTTTTGAGTGGAAAGAAAAAGGCCATAATCAAAAGTAAGAAAATTATGAAAAAAAATTTCACAGGTAAATGAAATATAATAAAAGTAGTAGATGAGTAACTTATAAAACTAGAACAAAGATTAAAGCAAAAAAGCAATAAAATTAATTTTATCTATAAAAATCAAAGGATTTACAAAATAAAAGGATGTAAAAGTATGATATCATATACATAAAATGGGGGTACTGCTTTTAGAATGGGTTCAAACTTAAGCAGCTATCAACTTAATATACATTGCTATTTTCATTCGATGTTATACATGAATGTAATGGTAGCCACAAATCAAAAACCGGTAATAGATACACAAAAAAATAAAGAGAAAGGAATCCAAGCATCTCACTAAAGAAAGTCATCAAACCATAAAGGAAGAGAGCAAGAGAAGAAAGAGGAACAAAGAGCTACAAAAACAAATGTAAAACAAGTAACAAAATGTCAGTAAGTATATACCTATCAATAATTACTTTGACTGTAAATGGACTAAAAGTTCCAGTCAAAAGACATATGCTGACTGAACCAATAGAAAGCAAGACCCATTTATAGGCAGCCTACGAGAAACTCACTTCAGATGTAAAGACACATGAAGATTGAAAGTGAAGGGATGGAAAAACATTTACAAATGGAAGCAAAAAGAAAGCTGGGGTAGCAATGCTTAGATCAGATAAAATAGACTTTAAAACAAAGACTGTTGAGGCACTTGGCTGACTCAGTCACAACAGCATGTGACTCTTGATCTCAAGGTTGTGAGTTTGAGTCCCACGCTGGGCATAGAAATTACTTAATTAAAAATTTTTTTAAAAAGACTGTAACAAAAGACAAAGAAGGACCCTATATAATGATAAACATACAATGAACAATTTGACAAGAGGTTATAACAATTGTAAGTATTTATGCAGCCAACATGGCAGCACTAAATACATAAAGTAAACTATTAACAGACATAAAAGAAGAAACAGTAATAAAATAATAATAGGGGATTTTAACACCCCATTTACATCAATGGATAGATCATCCAGACAGAAAATCAACAAGGAAACAGTGGCTTTGAATGACACATTGGACCAGATGGTCCTAACAGATATGTTCAGAACATACCATCCAAAAACAGCAGAATATACATTCTTTTCAAGTGCACATAAAACATTCTCTAGATTGGATCAATGTTAGAACACACAAAAAAGTCTTAATAGATTCAAAAAGATTCAAATCATATCATGTATCTTTTCTATGACAACTGTACAAAACTAGAAATCGATCACGAGAAAAAAACTGGAAAGAAAACAAAAACATGGAGGTTAAATAACATGTTAGTGAACTGAGGACTTCAGAGGGGAGGGGGATGGGGGAATGGGATAGACTGGTGATGGGTAGTAAGGAGGGCACGTATTGCATGGTGCACTGGGTGTTATACGCAACTAATGAAGCATCAAACTTTACATCGGAATCTGGGGATGTACTGTATGGTGACTAACATAATATAATAAAAAATCATTAAAAAAATAACATGTTAGTAAATAATGAATGGTCAACCTAGAAATTAATGAGGAAATCAAAAGCACATAGGATAAATGAAAATGAAAACACAATGGTCCAAAATCTTTGGGATGCAGCAAAAGTTATTCTAAAAGAGATTAAAACAATAAAGCCTAATTTGAGAAACAAGAAAAATTCAAATAAACAACCTCATCTTACACCTAAAGGAGCTAGAAAAAGAAGAACAAACAAAGCTCAAGGAGAGTAGAAGAAAGGGAATAATAAAGAATAGTGTAGAAATAAATGAAATAGAGAAAGAAAAATAGAACAGATCAAGGAACCCAGGAGCTGGTTCTTTGCAAAGATCAACAGAATTGAAAAATCTTTACCAGACTCATCAAAAAAAAAGAAGAGAGGACTCAAATAAATAAAATCATAAATGAAAGAGGATAAATAACCACCTATACCACAGAAATAGGATTATAAAAGAATATTATGAAAAACTATATGCCAACAAATTAAACAACTTAGAAGAAATGGATAAATTCCTAAAACATATAAATTACCAAAACCGAAACAGGAAGAAACAGAAAATTTGAACAGACTGATAACCAGTAAAGAAACTGAGTCAGTAACCAAAAAACTCCCAACAAACAAAAGTCCAGGACCACATGGTTTCAGAGGTGAATTCTACCAAACATTTTAAGAAGAGTTAATACCTATTCTTCTCAAACTATTCCAAAAAAATAGAAAGGGAAAGAAAGCTTCTAAATTCATTCTATGAGGCCACCATTATCCCAAAACCAAAATGAGATAAAGACACTAGCAAACAAAAGAACTATAGACCAATATCTCTGATGAACATAAATGAAAAAATCCTCAATGAAATATTAGCAAACTGAATCCAACAATATATTTTAAAAAATCATTCACCAAGATTAAGTGGGATTTATTCCAAGGATGCAAGAGTGGTTCAATATTTGCAAATCAATCAACATGACACATCACATTAAAAGAGAAAGATAAAAACCATACAATCATCTGATGAAAAAAACATTTGACAAAGTACAACAACCATTCATGACTCAACACTCTCAACAAAATATGTTTAGAGGGAATATAACTCAACATAATAAAGGCCATATATGACAAACCCAAAGCTAACATCATACTCAATGGTGAAAAACTAAGAGCCTTTGCCTTAAGATCACGAACAAGACAAAGATGTCCACTCTCACCACTTTCATACAATATACTACTGGAAGTCTTAGTCACTGCAGTCATACAACAAAAAGAAATAAAAGTCATCCAAATTAGTAAGAAGTAAAACTTTCGCTATTTTTAGAAGACACAATACTACATAGAAAACCCTAAAGACCCCACCAAAAAACTATTAGAACTGATAAATGAATTCAGTAACGTTGCAGGATACAAAATTAACATATAAAAACCTGTTGTAATTCTATATTCTGATAATGAAGTAGCAGAAAGAGAAATTAGAAAAAATGATCCCATTTACAATTATACCAAAAATAACAAAACACCTAGGAACAAACAACCAAGGAAGTAAAAAACTGTACTCTGAAAACTATAAAAATGAAAGAAAGTGAAGACAACACAAACAAATGGAAAGATATTTCAGGTTCATGGAGTGTAAGAACAAATATATTTAAAATATCCATACTACCCAAAGCAATCTAGAGATTCAATGCAATCAAAATACCACATTTTTCACAGAACTAGAAAGAATAATCCTAAAATTTATATGAAACCACAAAGACCCCAACAGCAGAGCAATCTTGAAAAATAAGAACAAAGCCAGATGTAACACAATCCCAGTTTTTGAGATATACTACAAAGCTACAGTAATCAAAACAGTATGGTACTGACACAAAAATAGAGACATAGATCAATGGAACAGAATAAAGACTTCAGAAATAAACCCACACTTACATGGTTAATGAATCTACAACATAGGAGGCAGGAATATACAATGGGGAAAAGACAGCCTCTTCAATAAATGGCATTAGAAAACTGAACAGCTACCTGCAACAGAATAAAACTGGACGACCTTCTTACACCATCCATAAAAATAAACTCAAGATGGGTTAAAGACCTAAGTGTGATACCCAAAACCATAAAACCCCTAAAAGAAAATATAGGCAGTAATTTCTTTGAAATTGGCTATAAAAATATTTCTGTAGATATGTCTCCTGAGTAAGGGGAACAAAAGCAAAATTAAACTATTGGAACTATGCCAAAATAAAAGTCTTTTATTGAGCAAAGGAAATCATCAACAAAACAAAAGGCAACCTACGGAAAGAAAGAAGATATTTGCAAATGGCATACGTGATAAGGGGTTAATACTTAAAATATATAAAGAACTTTTCAACTCAACACCAAAAAAATAAATAATCTGATTTCAAACTGAGCAGAGGACCTGAAGAGACATTTTCCCAAAGACATAAAGATAGCCAACAGACCCATAAAAAGATGCTCAACATCACTAGTCATCAGGGAAATGCAAATCAAAATTACAATGAGGTACCACTTTATACCTCTCAGAATGGCTAAAATCAAAAACACAAGAAATAACTAGTGTTGGTAACGATGCGGCAAAAAAAGGAACATTTGTGCACTATTGGTAAGAATGCAAATTGATGCAGCCACTGTGGAAAACAAGGGATTCCACAGAAAATTAAAAGTATAATCAACATATGATTCAATAATTCCACTACTGGGTATTTACCCAAAGAAAATGAAAACACTAATTTAAAAAGATATATGTTTTTTGCATGTTTATTGCAGCATTATTTAAAATTGCCAAGATACGGAAGCAGCCCAAGTCAGAGAAAGACAAATACTATATGATTTCATTCACATGTGGAATTTAAGAAATAAAACAAAAAAAAAAGAGAAATAAAAAACCATACTTCCCATGCAAAACCAAAAAACAAACTTGAGACAATTGGGAATATTTATAAACTAACAAAATATTTGATTAGAGAAAGGGACATATTTTAATTTTATTGCATTGGGATAGAATCCAAACTGTTAATAAGTGAATATGTGGGATTTGTTTTTCTCTAAACTCTCCTTTGTAGAATTTTGGAAATTTTGAGCACAAAATTTCAATATAAAATTTCAATATAAATAGTATACTCAGTTTAATGTTTGCATTGCAATGCTTCAAAATAATTAAACATTACAGATATGAAAGGGGAAAAAACCCATACTCTTAATAAAGAGACTAAACTGGTGGTTGCCAAAGGGGACATGGGTGGGAGGATGAATGAAATAGATAAAGGGAATTAAGAGTACACTTATCTTGAAGGGTACTGAAAAATGTATAGAATTGTTGAATCATTATATTGTACACCTAAAACTAATATAACACTGTATTTAATTATACTTGAATAAAAGAGATTAAACACAAGTAATACTAATTGATTTGCATTATAATTAACTTCAAGATATATATATATAGATAGATAGATAGATATAAACATATACACTGTATTTAAGAATATATACATAGGCATACATTCCTACACAATTGAGAAGTTAAAAGGGTAATTATTCCCATTGTAGAGTAATAAAAAACTGGAGTTCTTTAAAGTACAGAGATTGCTTGTGCATTAAAATATTATATCTAAAAAGTAATTTGCAAGTCTTTCAGGAATTGATCTCATATAAATTATAATGTACCTCCAATTAAACAGATTACTATAGAGAGCAGTGCCTTTTAATCAGGAAACGAGCCCTGAAGTAGGTGAGTTTTAGGTGAATTTTAAAAGTCATGAAGGTTAGGGAATGGTAGATGGGGACGTGGGTAAATTATTCCAGGTGAAGAAAATACTTTTGTGGCAAGCCTGAAAGACAAATGAATTCAAAGAAAATGGAAAGTGAGGAAACAACAGACAGCCAGTCTTGAAGGTCATTAATAAAAAAGGTTTTTGAAAATAAGCTTTTAAAACCAGCGAATGCTACTCAGGGAAGCTATGGATCTGTGTAAGTATGGGTACGGGGAAGAGTCATTTGGTCAGTAAGTGAAGACTCATTGACAATAACTCATTACCATAAACTGACCCCATTTGGGAATTCTCCACAGCTGGATCGGCCTCCCCCCACCCTACCTTCTAAATAGATGAAAGACTTAAATGTAAGATGTGAAATTGTAAAACTCCTAGAATAAAACATGGGAGTAAGCTCCTTGACATCATTCTTAGTGATGTTTTTTGGGGGATATGATACCAAAAGCAAAAGCAACAAAAGCAAAAATAAACAAATGGAACTACATCAAACTAAAAAGCTTCTGCACAGCGAGGAAATATCAAGAAAATTAAAAAGCAACCTACAGAATAGGAGAAAGTAAGGGGCTAATACCCAAAAAATATATAAGGAACTCCTACAACTCCATAGCAAAAAAAAAAAGAACAAAACAAACAAGAAAAGCCTGATTAAAAACTGAATAAACATTTTTCCAAAGACATACATATGGCCAACAGGTACATGAAAAAGTGCCCAACATCTTCATGTAAACACAAATCAAAACCACAATGAGATATTGCCTCACAGTTATTAGAACATCTTTGAAAGGTCAACTGATAACAAGGGTTGATGAGAATGGAGAGAAAAGGGGACCATTGTGCACTGTTGGTGGGAACGTAAATTGATACAGACAAATAGAAAAAACAGTATGGAAGTTCCTCAAAAAATTAAAAATAGAGTTACCATATGGTCCAGCAATCCCACTTCTGGGTATAATCTGAAGGAAACAAAATTACTATCTGGAAGAGAGATACACACACCATGTTCATTGCACCATAATTCACAGTAGCTAAGAAATGGAAATAACCTAAGCGTCCTTCAAGAGATGAATAGGTGAATAAAATGTGCTATTTATATTTATGCACACACACACACACAATGGAATATTATTCATCCATTTAAAAAAAAGGAAATCCTGCCATTTGCAACAACATAAATGGACCTTACCAACATTATGCTAAGCGAAATAAGTCAGACAGAGAAAGGTAAATACTGTATGATCTCATTTATATATGGAATCTAAAAAAACAAGTTCATAGAAACAGAGAACAGATTGGTGGTGAGAGGTACAGGGTGGGGATGGTGAAAGTGGTTAAAAGGTACAAACATTCAGTTAGAAGATCAATAACTCCTGGGGATGTAATGTACAGCAGGTGACTATAGTTGTTTATTTGAAAGTTACTAAGAGAGAAGATCTTAAAAGTTCTCATCCCAAGAAGAAAAGAAATTGTAATTACGTGACATGATGGATGTTAAGTAAATTTATATGGTAATCATTTTGTAATTCACCTTAAACTAATACAACATTATGTGTCATTTATATCTTAATAAAACAGGTGGGGGGATGTTGACCCCATTTACAGAATTCTCCACAGCTGGATCATCCTTCTCCAGAGCACCCCCACACACATACTTCCTTCTGAGGCAGAGGGAGGAAAGGAATAGTTCCAGCAGCTACAAAGGATAAATAATAGTTATACTAGGTTGAATCAGAGAGAGTCTTTTCTATTAAACACTAAGACTTCCTTCTGCCTGTTTTCAAGAGGCCAGCTCTGGGGAAGTTAGCAATGCATCTGTATTCAATGAAGGACTTGGAGGAGACCCAAATCACCACATTCGGAAGAGTTCCAGGAACTCTGGGAAGCTGTATGTTCCAAACAGAGAGAAAGAACACAGAAAGCAAGGCTTGAAGTGGAGCCCAGAAAGAAATCTAGTATTGGAAGCATGAGTGTGGAAAATGAGCATTTTAAATTAAAGTTGCCCAAGAATTCTCAGAATCAATAGTCTACATACTTAATGTTTGAAATATGCTTTTTTACAGCATTCCTTTTCGTTCACTAAACTTCTTAATACGACTTTGAACAAGCATGCTGACAGAGAATAGTCTGTGGAAGAGAGCACTGGCTGATTCAGGGTAATAAATATTCCCATGTATACATATACCAAACAAAGTTGGATATTCATAAAGAACATATTAGTGACTAGAGGATGCTTTCTTAGAACATATTTCACTTTTTAGTTTCACAATAATACTATACAGTGTAAGGGACATCATTATCTTTCAACACACGGAGAAATGTAATATTAAGTGAAATCTAAGAATTTGGGCAAGCACATCTTAGAAAATTCATTTTTAAGAATAAGTTCACCAGGGCCACCTGGCTGGCTCAGTCGGTGGAACATGTGAGTCTTGATCTTGGGGTGGTGAGTTCAAACCTCACATTGGGTGTGGAGATTATGTTAAAAAAAAAAAAAAGTTTGCGCCACCAAGCATCTCACGGAGCTCCAGAGCTCCGGTGTGCTCACTGGATCAAGGCTGAGACCGGGCGCTCCGAGAGCGTGCGTGGGGCGGCTGGCGGCTGGCGGCTGGAGAGCCACCTGCACGGGGGGAGCAGGCGGACTCGCGGTCAGCACCCGCGAGACACCAGACTGAGACGGGGAGCTCCTGGAGCC